>NC_089149.1:19331841-19553740 GCF_009819655.1 Sylvia atricapilla
TGTCACTGGGCAGCTCTGCATCCCTTCCTCCCCAGACAGGAAGCCGGGACAACTTGCCAATGCTGAATACAAAAATCCTCTACCCAAGTAAGTGTAACACCCACCACGTCCCACCGAAGCAGCCAATTGGAGCATGGGTGACTGCAGCACAGGCTGCAGTCCCTGTGTGAAAACATGGGATTGTCCTGCCAGATACCCTTTGGTGCAGGGTCAGCCGTGAGAGAAATCCCTTTGTGGATAACTGCAAGTGGAGGTTTGGAACGAGCTGTAGTAGTTTCCAGTTTGCAGCTAAGACTTAGACACAGATTTTTAGTAATGCCATTCAGTGGCAGAATTTAGATGCCAACTGCAAGGAGATACTTATCTCAGAGTAACAATGAGAAGGGGGAGATTATGCTGTTGCGAAAGGTTTCTGAAGAATGGCAGCTGTAGGTTGGGAGCAGCAGTTCCTTTATGTGAAGGCTAAAGTGACTGGAAGTGCACAGACCCAGCAGAATTCCCACCCCCCACACGATGTGCAGCAGCTTCTCCCCATCACTGTGGCCGTATCTTTACATCTCTTTACCCAAATTACTTGTTCAAATTGCTCTTTCTGGAAGCAGGTAGTTTTCTTTCTCTCTGACAAACCTACTATTTGTGGGTCACCAGTTAATAATTTAAGAAGCAGAAGACAGTAATTCTTGAACAACTTGGATCATAGCTTCAGTCCTGCTCCTTTTCCTTTATTCACTGTGTCAGGCATATTGCGTGTCTCACCCTGGGAAAAAAAACCTGCTGCAGACACTCCTATTTCCCTTTTCCATGTTTCTATATAACTATGCTGCCAGCCTTAGGCAGTACACTGTCAGTCAGAAACCCTGCAGGCAGCCCCAGAAACTCTTCTCCTTGTCAAAAGAACTAACCTCTGGAGTGAAAGAAAGCACTAATGCTATTTGATTCTTTATGAATGATGGAACAATGTATCAACTCTTGTCATGTCGTCTTTGAGATTGAAGTTACCTGCCTTCTGCTTATTCTTAGTTATGCTCTTCTCCATGGTCGATTTTCCTACAGATATCCGTGCTGGCATGTCAGGTTCTTTGCCTGGGAGCTCTGTCATCAGCCGATTGTTGATTCATGCTGATCCCTTTAACTCTGAGCCTGAAAATCTGTGAGTATGCTCAGGAGCTTGAAGGGAGGGAGTGGGCGTTTGCAAACAGACCTCAGCAGAGAGGGGGATTAATTTATAGACCAAAGTAATGGACTGCAGCAGCCTGGAGTTACATATATGGATCCATATGCTGGATTCTAGGGCTTAAGGATCAGTTTATGGAGTTACACATGCAGTGACGCATCTGACACAGTTGGGCTTGGTGGTCTTTTCCAGTCTAAATAATTCTGTGTGAGATAAGCAGCAAATGGTACCGATACTTAGGAGTGGAAGTTTTCTTCTTCTGTTTGGCAGTGAATGTTACACAGAGAAGTGTGTCATGAATAATTACTTTGGAATTGGACTGGATGCAAAGATTTCTTTGGACTTCAACAACAAACGTGATGAGCACCCAGAGAAATGCAGGTGGGTTTGGTTTTAAATGACATTTGGATTGATACCAAAAGGGACTGAACCACTTCATGCTTCTGTGTGATTTTGAAGCTGATTGCGTACAATATGCTGAATAGGTGTATTGTCTACGTAATGCTCCTTCAAAGCTTGAAATCACAATGGAAGAGAAAAGTTACTGATTTATTACTGATTCATTATGCTATAAGGTACTTAAGTTGCTACATAGGTGCAGATTTAGCACATGTCTTCTGTTTATGTCATCTCACTCACAGATTTTTCTCTTGGGCTTGCTATTTAGCTATGAGAGAAGCACATCTCAGTTCTAAATGTGGCAGAGGCTGGTTTTGACATTGATGCTGACTCAGTACAAGCTACAGGTTTGGCCTTTTGAAGACCTGAGCAACTACAGGATGCTTTGTGTAGCCTGAGATTGGCTATGTTTGGTGTATATGAGCTAATACAGCCAAGCACTGTTGATGTCCTGGTGTATAAGATGGACAGGTTCTGTGCCAGGGCAGTCTATGTATGTTTCTGGTAGTGTCTGTTACTCACGTTTGATTCCTACCTGATGTTTATTTAAAAGGAAGTTTCCTAGCACAGTGACCACTTGGAGCAATTGACCCTTTTTGGAAGCAGAGCACCTTTGTGGTTTAGTATGTAGCAGGCACCATTTCAGTGTGAAGCTTTTATTCCTTCTTAGTGAAAGGGTGAATGTCTGTGATGACTTTTTGTCTTTTTGTTTGCCCCCTTAGAAGTCGTACTAAGAACATGATGTGGTATGGAGTATTGGGGACCAAGGAGCTGCTGCACAGAACATATAAAAACCTGGAGCAGAAGGTCTTGCTGGAGGTGAGGAATTAGCATGTTCTTCTGTTCCTAAGACTGGGATGCCTAATTCCATCTCCTTCAGGCACTGTGATTTTTGGCGTAGTCATTTGGCTTGGTGACATTTGCCTGCCTGAAAAAATGTACTTGGCAATATGTCACCCCGAGCTTAACTAAAAGTGGCTTTTCCTAGTTTTGGAGCATAAGTTATATTCTCAGCCCATAAGGGATGAAGTATCATCCTGCTGGAAATTACTTGCTCTTCCCAGTGCAGTGTTCAGCATTATTCTGTTCCATGTGGTATCTCATGTGAGCACATAATTTTGGATGGTGAGTGCAGTGGAAAGCTCTGAATTTAACTGTGCTTATAATGTGCATCCAGCTGAAAAATAAGTATTTTTGTATAGGTCATGTACAGCATAAACAGGTAACTTGCAGGAGAAGACCTTCATCACATGGATGTTTCAGGAATTTTATTCCACTTACTTGAGAAATAAATCAAGAGGCTTTTCCAAGCCTCTCAGGTGTGCCCTGTACCTGTCAGAGGAAAAGAAGCAAGAGTATCTCTCTAAAATCTGTGTCTGCCGGAAGATG
Organism: Sylvia atricapilla; assembly: GCF_009819655.1. Classification (NCBI taxonomy): domain Eukaryota; kingdom Metazoa; phylum Chordata; class Aves; order Passeriformes; family Sylviidae; genus Sylvia; species Sylvia atricapilla. The sequence goes on from NC_089149.1 coordinate 19,334,804, forward strand.
TGTGGCTCATGAGGCTTGAGTGCATACCTTCTACTCTTCTAGGCCAAGAATGAACAGGAAGAAGCCTGAATTAATGTATTACTAAGATGGTGCTGGCTGTTTTCTGTTCACAGAGCATGTGCTCTGGCAGGAGGGTCTCTCTCCTGCTGGGCTGAGAGTAGTGTTGCCTTCATTTCTGTGCAGTGCGATGGGAGGCCAATCCCTTTGCCCAGTCTCCAGGGGATTGCTGTACTCAACATTCCCAGCTATGCAGGAGGCACTAACTTCTGGGGGGGAACCAAGGAAGATGATGTGAGTATTTTCTAAGACCATACAGGTAATGTTTCTACTTACTGTTGCTTTTGAGGTCACAGCCTCTGAAAATAGTGCTTGAAGGAAGAGGGCTGAGGGCCTGTTTGCATGCACTTTCTGTTGGAAGTGGCTGAGATACTGAAATCCAACCTTGAGCAGCTTTCATACCCAGGCAATCTGTAAGGATTCATAAAAAAAAACATCACCAGAACATTTGGACCTGCAGGAAGTTCTTTAGATTGATCTTGTCCTCACAGAGAAGCAAGGAGAAATAAAGCCTCTTGAAGGCAAAGGCAGCTAGATTCACTCAGAAGCATTGTATTTTTTGGAAATGGAGTGCCTGCTCTCAAAAGAATAGTTACTGGCTTGTGGCCTACATGTTCCATGGCCTTCATATCTGCATTATACTTTAGCCATTGGAAGCCTCCTGTTTCTCCCTCCTAGTTCATTCCAGATCTTCACCTTCTAGCCTTGTTATTAATTTTATACAGATTAAAGAGCACAATTGAAAGCCAACCTCCAGGTCGGCACCAGTAGGGGGTAAAGGAAACCTCTCCAGCAGAGCTGTGCCTCAGCCGAATTCTCTCTCCCTTGTATGTGGCAGACGTTTACAGCCCCTTCCTTCGATGACAAGATTTTGGAGGTGGTGGCCGTGTTTGGTAGCATGCAGATGGCAGTGTCACGTGTGATAAACCTACAGCATCACCGGATTGCACAGGTATCAGCTGCTTTTGTGAGCTCTTCCTGCATCCCCCCTCTCCAGCTGGTGACTTTGTAAAGCCCTTCTTTCTGCTCTCTCTGGTCCATGGGAAGAGCATCCACCAGGGCTGAAAATGGACATGCTCAGGGGCAATTTCAGTATGGAATTGTTTACTAGCATTCATTGTAGTAGGAGTTAGACCAACAACTCAAACACAGCTTAATTCAAAGACAAAGCAGGTGGTCCCTGCTGCTCAAGGGTGAGGTGTGTCCTGCTGCCCAGACCTGTGTGCCTCAAGTAGCACCAAAGCTACAGGACCTGGGGAGGGGCTTTAGAAAGAGAATGGCTTACGCTTTTGGAAAATCAACATTTAGAGCTTTTCTGACCCAGTTGCTCCTTGCAGTGCCGAACAGTAAAGATAGCAATCCTTGGAGAAGAGGGAGTTCCCGTGCAAGTGGATGGAGAAGCCTGGATCCAGCCTCCAGGTTACATTTGGATTGTTCATAAGAACAGGGCACAGACCCTCACCCGAGACAGGGTAAGAGCATCCTGAATTCCCTGTGCAGTATCCAAGTGTTTTGATGTCACATTTTTCTGGAGAGTGTGGCACGAGCCACACGTGAACATCATATTATCTTTGTGAATAGAAGACACATATTTCATTACATACCGTAAATCTTTTGAGAAAGAATGTGATTAAACTTGCATTCACCACTTGGGAAATGGTATAAATAAGGTTGTTTATGCAAGTTTATTTTACTTCCTTTTCTAGGTGCCTTGTGACAGTGTTTCTTAACACACTTGCATGCTGTTTTTTCCACAGGATGCCTGCATCGCCAAGTGCTGTGGATTGTCTAGATTCAGACGGTCAATGTTTTAATTTCTCATTATTGTTCAGTCTGTGGCTTATACCTCATTGACCATGTAAAACAGTGTCTTATGCCTTGTTCAGAAGTGTGTGTCAGTCTCACCTCGTACTTTTCAAATATATCTGATGAATAACAGCAGATAAGGAAGCCTCCTTGCTCTTTTGCTGGGTGATTGAGCAGTGGTCAGACAAAGGAAAAGATAAAGACCCTGCTGTGGTACAGACAGATTTTGAGTCCTCCCAACCCTGTGACTGTCCACGTGTAAACAGTTCAGTTGATAGCAGCGCTTCATATTTTCCAGTATAACACCCCTTTACCCAGCTTCCAGAGCAAATCAAAGTCCTATGCAAAGGACTGTCCTGCTGAATCACAAGAAGAAGGAGTACAACAAAGGGGAAAAGGGAAAGTAGCCTGATATAGGCCTGAGGCACATTGCCTGGCAGGGAGTTACAAAGAAGATAATATGAAAAGAAAGCAAAGGTGGGCATACAAAGCCCCTGTTATGGTAGGACACTGGAGACCTCTTAACTGGGAGAGCAGTGGGTGTTGATCATAGAACCACAGAATGGTTTGGGTTGGAAGGGACTTTAAAGGTCATCTAGTCCAAGCCCCTGCCTTGGGGAGGGACACCTTCCACTATCCCAGGTTGCTTAAAGCTCCATCCAGCCTGTGGTCTAAATGTTGCCAGAGATGCGGCATCCACCACTTCTCTGGGGCAACCTGTGCCAGTGTTTCATCCCCCTCATCATATTAAATCCTTCCTTGTATCTAGCTGAACCTATCCTCTTTTGAGTTCAAGGAGTTGTCCTGTCAGTTCTGATCTGAATGTTGTGGAGAGGAGACAGGAGTAGTGCACACAATCTTTTGTGAAGGGTAGGACCTTCTGCAGCATCATACTGACACTTGGAGGGAGAGTGATAGCACAGAGAGCAAGAGAGAGAACAGGATTGCTGCTGTAAAGGTAAAGGGAGGGAAAAAAGGAGAGGCAACCTATATGTGGGCATGGTGGGAAAGGTGGCATGAAGCACAAGAGATAGAGAGGACAAAGTAGTCCCTTTTGAGTGTGCTATGTGAAGCCATCAGAAGCTATAACTATGGTTGTGTCAGCCCATTCCTAATTGCCTCCCAACTTGGTTTTGTAGTCACGGAATTGTCGCTGAGGAAGAGGTTCCAGTTTTGCAGTTGCACACTCAACTTCATCTCAACTTAGCCTATTTTTTTCCTGCTGTCCTTTTAAAGGTCATTGCATGCCCCTTCTTTCACAGATCAAACCTGTCCTATTCAGTTGAAGTGGAGTCCTCCCTTCATTCATGTGACCCTGTTCCTTTGGTAAAGTTTTTCAAATGTGATTTGGGATATATAGTTTCCTAAACTGAAGATGGAAAAACTCAAATTCCCTTATTTGGCCTCATCTGGACCACTGAAGTGTCATCAGCAAGAGTGAGCTTGCACTGAGCTGACAGAGCCTGGTTTTTCAGTATCGGGGCAGTAGAGGAAGGGAGTGATTTACCACAGGGTTCCATAGTTTTCATTCTCACCATATTCAGTATTGATCCTTCTATTTGCTTCTTCCCACACCACTAGCTGCTGCCCACAGGAATATCTGTTAGGTTGCAAATGGGACAGGTCTTAGCACTGAGCTCAGCTGCTTGGCCCATCAATTGCTAGGGAAGCCCAGTTTACTTTCAGATAAGGAAGAGCCTTGAACATTTTTAATTTCAAGCTGTGAAGTGTCACAGTAATATTGAAGTGTAAAGGTGATACACCTGCTCAAAGAAAAGGCTGCCACCAGTGGGAGATTGTTGGATTTTGTTAGTCTGGCCCTCAGAACTGGCCCAGTAATTTTGACTAAAACTATGCTTAAGCAGAAATTCAGCTTAAGCAATTCAAGGCAGATGTTTGACATGGAAAACTTCATCTCAGCCAGCTGATTAGCAAAGTTATAAGCAACTTAACTACTGGGCCCTGCAATGAAATGTGCCTGTACCAGATCTACATGTTTTAGAGGCATAGGCACAGTCACTGGGTTTTTGTAGGAGCTTTACAAGGTACCTTCTAATTTGCTTGCTGTGTTTTTAGGCATTTGAGAGCACCCTGAAGTCTTGGGAGGACAAACAAAAGTGTGAGTTGTCACGGCCCTCCTCTTTCTCTTTGCAACCAGAGATCATGTCTGAAGAAGAATCCACCCAGATCGTCCAGTTTGGTCAAGCTGCAGGTGCTCTGATCCACAGGTGTGACTCAACTTGCTTTTAGTGAATGGAGCCTCCTTTAGGGCCTAAAGTTCTTGTCCTGCTTCCTGTTTCTGGAGATGTTCCTGTTCAGTCTTACCTGCATCATTGCTGGTCCATGTCACAGGGAATAGCATCATTCATTGTTCAGTGTCCCAGCTCAATAAGCTTTCTTAGGCCATTTTGAATAAAAAAAATGTTACTTTCATGAACAAACACGAATCCTTTAATCCTGAAAGAATTTGTTACCTTTGAATATAAAGTAGTTTTTTCAGAAAAGAAACAAAAGCCTCTGAAGGAGCTCAGGTGACAGCCTGGGTTCTTGTAACCTTTTTGCCCAGCAGAAGTTTTTGTACAGTGCCCAGAATGTATGCTTGCCTGCTCATCCTTTAGCCAGGCATTCCTTTGGGCTTCTTAGAGAAAATTCCCAGTCATTAGAGAAGACTGCTGTAAGTGTAGCTGTCTGTCACATCACTCTGGTCATATTAAATTGCCTGGATTGTATTTCACATTGATTCTAGTGTGCAGAATTGAACGTGTTGTGCCTGTGAGAGCTGCATTTCCTTGCTTGTGCTCAGTGTGGCAGGAGAACTGCCCTGGTTTGCCAGAGGCTGTGCCTCTGGCTCATCACTTGTATGGGTGTTAAAATGGGATACCCAGTCAGGAGACATCTCTGGCTTTGAGCATACACTGATGCAATCTGTAATTCTCTCTTTAGCATTCGGGAAATAGCTCAGTCCTATCAGGACATGGAACAGGAGCTTGCCCATGCTGTCAATGCCAGCTCCAAGTCTATGGACAAAGTCTACGCCAAATCCAAGTCTACAGAGGTACTGCACTCACTTGGCATTTCCCATTTTGTCCTTCCTCCAGAGCTCTTGGTTTTCCATTCTGACTGACCAAAAGTAGGCCTTGCTAGTCTAAGACTTCTTTCTTTTGACTGCTCAGTTCTCTGCACTTCCAAGCTTAACTTGTGCATGAATTGCTTCTCTGCAGGGTCTGAACTGCAGCCTTGTTGTAGAGATGGTGAATAACGTCAAAGCCCTGCACAATGAGACAGAGCTGCTGCTGGCAGGCAAAATGGCACTGGTAAGGAGCACAAAGCAGGAGGAAAAAGCAGCCTCTCACTTCCCTCCCCTCTCCTCCTATTGCTTTGGCCTAGCATTTTGGAGATCTTGGAGTCTTTAAGTCAGTTTAGATTTTATCATCCAGGAATCACTTGCTACAGAAAATTTTGCTACATGGGTGTTTTGTGAAGCTTGGAGCAGAAAATATAAGGATTGTTAACTTGGTCTGGGCAGAGTACCTGCTCTGCACTCCCTTTCCTGCTTTGTTAGCTAGGAATTTCAAGGTCCTGGCTGTGTGTTCTACCATGAGGCTTTTAACTCTGCCTTCCTTCTATTCTTGATCCAGCAATTGGATCCTCCACAGAAGGAGCAGCTCCAGGCAGCCCTGGCAGACATGGACCTCCAGCTGAGGAAACTGGCAGACATCCCTTGGCTGTGGCAGCTTATGGAGCCCTGTGATGAGGAGGTGAGGAGAAGCAAGGCTGTTTTTCCCTAGATGTTCTCTTTTTCCCTAGTTAGCTCTGTGTGTTTGACTTCCTGTTACTATAAGACTGATGTGAGAAAAAGTTATTGAGAAAGAAACTTGATTCTCTAGGGTTAAAGAAAATAATTTCCTGTTAAGATCCCTTGCCTGACATGGGATCAGCTTTCTCTGTTTCCTTTTCTGTCTTGATCAGAATGAGTTTAGGATTTTTTTTTTCCTTTCTTACAAGATCATGGAGCTGAGCTTGACAGTGTTTGTTTCTTTTAGTCCATTCCAATCAGTTTATGACTGTGTTCTTGATTTTCCCTTTCTGTTCTTGCAGAACCAGATGCTGGATTATTCTAAACGCAGCCGAAGTGGCAAATTTCGCCTGGTGACCAAGTTTAAAAAGGAGAAGAACAACAAAAATAAGGAGACTCATAGTAGCATGGGATTGCCGGGTACCAAGTCTGCTCTTTCGCTGTGTCTTTTTGTCACATCAGTGTGGTCACACCACTGCCTGTTCTTGGTCTGTTTCCTCACACATCCTCTCCTTCTGTTTCACCTGCATCTGCCTCTTCCTGCAGGTCTAGTCAGTCTTTTTCGTGTGGCAGAATATCTTATTGCTCCCCTCTGAGTCATGGTGCCCCTGTACCATGCAGACATTCCTGAGGAGGAACAGGAGGTACCCTCTGAAGAATTCTCCTCTACACCGTACAGATTTTCAGGGATATTTCAGAGGGTGCTTAAGGAAGTGAATTTGAGGATTTTGGCATTTTAAGTATAAAAATGACTGTGGGGCCCAAGTCCGCATAACTCCAGTCTTTTCACTGCTTGTTCTCTATGATACAGTAAATGATACTTTTCTCATGGATTCACTTTCAGACTTTAATCAAGTTTCATGTCTAATTGGCTGGGGATCAGCATCACCACAGGTGCTCTCTGACCTTTAATCCTGTTGGTCAGTAGATAAAAACTGGCCATGAATCAACAAATAGCCATTCAAGACATTTTCTCTCTAAATTGTTCTGGTTGATTTTTGGTTAATGCTCTCCTTTTGAAGGCTTTCTTCCAAAATTCAGAAATATGACCTGTTCTGTTTGGCTTTTGGGTCCTGTCCTCTGTGGAGTTGTGGGTACCATCTCCTGTCTGACAAGCTGGTTTTCATTCACTGCCTCCCAAAACTGAGAAATTTTATTATTCTCTTATTTAGAGACTGTGCAAGAAGGTGGAAGTCTAAACTCTTCCTCTCTCCCTCAGACAAGGGGAAGAGAGGTTGCCATTTTGTTTACTGAGCACAAGTGGTTGTACATAATAATGTGCAAACTAATCTGTGCTCTGGTACTCCATCATACATTTTATGAATTTGTCGTTTTGTACATAGAATATACACAATGAATTTACTCTTCCTAAACATGGGGGTAAACTTGAAAAAAGTTGTCCCCATCAAAAGATATCCCATCCATCAAAACAAATATGCACTTCCTCCTGGCTGTACTGCAGCAGGCCTCTTCTTAAGAGAACATCTCTTACCTTGTTTTGCCCTACCTCCTTCATTCGAGATTGAAGATTGTGCTGCCTTCCCTTAGAGGCTGTCTGTGGTCCTGCTTGCCCTCCTCCTCTGGCACTGAGTGCTGTGGTGTCCTCATCTCTCCCTGTCTCCTGGGATTCTGGGTACTCAATGCACTCTTGCTTTTCCATCTCTAACAGTTCACCTCTGGGGAACGGAGGAGGTTGCGGCGTGGCTTGAGCACCTCAGTCTTTGTGAGTATAAGGATATCTTCATCCGACATGACGTCCGGGGCTCTGAGCTCCTGCACCTTGAACGGAGGGACCTCAAGGTACTTTCACGGTCGGCTCACGAGAAATAGCCAGCTGCATCTGCATGACCTTCTGTGCTGAATGTGCTTGGAAGTGGTCTGCCTGCTGTTCATTCCAGGTGCCTTGGCAAGATGAACAGGTTCACTACGGCCTCATTTTATTTTCTCACCGTTTTGTGTCACCTGGTTTTTAATAGCAGGGAGGTAGAAGAAGTGGTGGAGGGACCAGCTGTCCAGTTCTCCCACAGCTTCCTGGAGATGTGATACAGTCCAGCACACAAATTGCCAACAGTATTCTTGAGAGTCTCTGGTTTTAATGATGGAAGTTTTTCTCAGCTACTGTACCATCTTTGCAGAAGGTGCTGTAATTGGGAAGATTGGATTCTTACTGTGCAGTGACTGGACAAATAGATCATCACGCTTCCTTGTTACCAGAAAAAGTGATTGTGCACTTTAGTGAGACTTAGGGATGGAGAGAATCTTTTTTAAGAGGGCTTAGCAACCACACTGCACAACTTTTCATTTCTTCAGCAGGAGATATTGTTTCTACTGAGAAAAACTGAAAGTGGTGGTTCTTTGCATGTGCAAGAGACTTGTGTCATCATTCTGGTGACTTGCATAGAGCAGGAAAACACTGGGTTTTTTTAAGTAGAGTGTGGCATTTGTTCAATGCCCCTCTAATCTTTATTTATCATTTTGACCATCTTCCCATGGTGGGGTTTGCTGTAACCTGTGTAGCTGACCCCTCTGCATGTCATCCGCCTACAGCCTGTGTTTGTTGCATGGTACCCAGCCATCAGATGTGACTGGTTAGTTCTTCCTGCATGTTTTGGCTAATAGCTTAGGTCCTTGATGTCTGTGTGCTCTTTCTGTTCTTGCAGTCTTTGACAGGCAAAGCAATTTGTGTTTCTGGCTAACAGTCCGCAGTTGTTTCTCTGCATTGCTCTGTGCCTTGTCTGCATTCCTTAGTAGCTTTTTGACATCTGGTTTGAGGCTCTGTATATAACCCTCAGGTTTGGAATTTTTCTGGTTAGTTTCCTCCTCTCTTTGTAACTGGCTGACTAGTTTGTAACTGTTGCTTGGCCACCTGGAGTTTCCCCTCCTTCTCATAATGTAAGGTTTTCTTTTTACTTCCAGGACCTGGGTGTGACCAAAGTGGGTCACATGAAGAGGATATTGCACGGGATCAAGGAGTTGAGCCGGAGTACTCCTGCCAGCGAGGCTTAGCCTCTGTTTTCACAGCCTGTGTCTACCATTCTCCCTAACTGCACAGCAGTCACCTCACAAAGCAGATGTGCTCGCAACTGTCTCTGCTGGACAGCCAAATTTTAGCTGTTCAGAGCTCATATCAACCAAGCATGGTGCTACTTTTTTCCTATGGAGTATGACTGCATCCAGTGAAGAGGCGCTTCCTCTGCAGTTGACAGAGCCTCCTGGAGAGAACTCACTCACTGTTTGAAGAGCCATGTCCTGTGTCATGGGAAGTTCTGGTTCCAGGGACAGTGCAGGACTCCTGAGAACTGTAACACAGATACCTTTATTGGATAACTTCATCACAGTAGAATCATTCAGGGCAAAAGATGTGTTGGCCAGTCTTAGTTCAGGAGCATCTGAACAGTCTTTTCAGACCCGAAACTTTTCTGCTTATCTGTATATCACACCTGTATTTTGCATATTTAAGTGGGCCAAAGCCTCTCCTTGCATCTTGCTCATCCCTTTTTAATGCATCTCTAGTTGCGTGCAATTTGCATCTAAAATTCAAAGCCCATTCAGATCTCTTCCAATGAATCCAGTGATTCTCATTCACTCTCACTCTTGCAACAAACAGTGCATGTGCTTCAGACAGGGTTTGCACCAGCTGGTGGGGCCTTCTGCTGGGCCTGCTCTCCTCTTCCAGCCAGGGGCAATGGTACAACCTTTAGGTTTTCACAAAAAATTTGGTGCCAAGTCATCACAGACAATTGTTCACGAATTCCTGGCAGTAAGAAAAGAAAATTCTGGAGAGCCAAATAGTTACAGGAGATCGGCTATGACATTGCTTCCAGATTCATCTTTGGGAACCAGATAAAAGGGAGAGGGAAGCTAATGAGCTGTTTGGGCTGCACAAGAAGGGAGATATAGGACAACTTAACTTCATCTTGGAGGAGGGAGCAGCATGATTGGCAATGGCCAGGTGTAGCTTCCTGCCTGTTTAGTGCCACTTCTGTGGCCACAAACACAAGAGCTGTTTCTTTACTTCACCTTCAGTGTAGAAAAACTATTTCTGCCACAAAAGATGTGATTTAAGCCTAGTACTTTTATCTTTTCACCTGTCATGGTTTTAGTAGCTTTTCCACCTTGCTTCTCGCTGCCTTGCTCCTTCATTCCAGGGACACACAAAAGATTCTGGGCTGTACTCCTAAGAGAGAGATTCCTTATGCAGTCAAACATTTGGACTCCTGTAAGAGCTCTCAGAGAAGGAGGATTGTTACTGAACCAACGAGCATCATAACGAGAAATGGAATATGTTGATAAATTGTCTTTGGTATCAGCAACAGTGGAGCATGGAAAAATTAGTGCGTCTGAACTAGTTTCTAGATGGCTGACACCAGTTGGATGGCTGTTAAAGCCCAAGACCAGCACGCATAAATATATCACTGTCTTTATCACTGCAAAGGGAATCAGTCAGTGCTTTAGAACTTGTGAGACAGCAGAAATTTTAAATAATTCTGTCATTTTCTGTGTATGTTTTTTTCTATTATTACAGAGTGGCACCTGTCTGACTATGGCTGCAGACAGAAAAGCCCACACACACACTAGCAAAAAAAAAAAAAAATTTGCTGAAGACATAATTCTTCTTTTTTTCACTTGTAAGGATTTTTATCAAGTTGATATCTCTTCTCTAGTCTAATAACAATCAGTCAAGTTAGTTTATGTAAAGATTTGTCAACTTATAAAGGCTCTGGGCTGATTTCATTCCAGCTGGCCAAACTCCACTGAATTCCCTAGTATTTCACCAAGGGTTATTCTGACTCTGCCTATCTGTTCTAACCAGACACATTCACTCATGTGTCTCCTCTCAGCTTGCTGAGTGACAGGGTTTGCTCATGAGAAGGTGAAAGAAGACTAAACATGCTTGATCCAGCTAGAAACACTTATTATATAAATAGTGTGGGTCCTGAGCAGGAAATATGTCCAGCCTTACCCTGAATGTGTTTCTTTTATGTATATGCTGGCAATTGCTTCCATAGCTGTATTTTTTATTTATCAGTACAGACCCCCTCCAACTGTATTGAATTTCTGAGGTATCAGGTAAGTAAGAATTGCAAGCATACTGTATTGTCCCACTTGCTTGTTGAGGCACAGAGCAGCGTCTGGATGAAAATGAGGAGAAACTTCCTTAGGAGAGCCCCAGGATGCAGCCATCCTCAGTGGTGGCATGCAGTGACCTCACAGTGTGTGTATCCCACTGTCTATCCCAGAATTGTGCATGGCTGGGACATCCATGTGCCTTCCCAGGAGAGTTCATTGGGGGGATTGAGGCTGGTGATAACTCCACAGAGGTGAGATCTGTGTTTGTTCCTATATGTAGTGAAGGAGCTGTTCTGTGAACTTTCCCCAGGCAGCCCCATGGTTAAGGATGCATAAACCATAAGCACTTGCCTTGCATAATCCTTGAGGGATTAAATCCTTGCTTCCGTAGAAACAGCTCCTCTGTACTCTTCCTGCCCAGAGCAACAGAGGAATCCAAAGAGTTTTTACATTCAAGTGTGTTCCTTAATACATACCATATCTATCAAGACCTGGCCATCTGCATGAGTGATGAGACCTGCACAGACCCATTGTAATTTCTTTTGCTTTTATGATCTGTGTCAATGCCTTCAGATCCTTTTTGTGCACATGCACATTTATCAAAGGCTTGACAGCCACTATATTCCTGTCTGTTACTTATCAGAGGCAGGGAGGGTGTTCTGCCCTCTTTTAAGACCTAGAAAATGGGGTCTGCATTTAACCTGAGTGCCTTTGAATATTTATTAAGGTATAGATCTAAAAAACTCCAAAGGGTTGTAGTTCTGTGTGTCTCACTGGGAATAGTGCAGATTTCTGTTGGTGAGATTTTTGTGAATAGATGAAGACCGTTTGTCTTGAACATCAATGAGTGCTATCTGCAAAGTAGGGAGCCAGGTAGAACTCTTGGCTACATTATTCTGAATTTCTCTTCTGACATCTGATAATTTTTTGTGAGAGAGAAACTCAGGAAAGACAGTAAAAAATATGCTGCTTTGCCAAAAAGATACTGTCCAGCAGTCTCAGGAACAGCACCCTGAGAGAAGCTAGAACTGTCACATATCACACAGGTGTTTAGTCGCTGAAGAAACGCAACTCCTGTGAAAGCCATGTGGCACCTCTGTTTGCATCCCTCACCCCTGGCAGTGGCTGCAGTGAGTTGGGCACAGGGTTTCTTCTGCTTGGGAGAGGCTTCAGTCCATTCTCTCACATTCTGGCATATCTCACACCCTGGATATTTAGTGGCAGATTCTGGGGAATGATGGTTGGGGCTAAGTGAGATTGCATGCAGTGGAGACTGGAGGGAGCTGTGGCTGTTGGCAGTGCCCTGCCGGGGGCTGCCCTTGGGAGGGCGGGTACAGCCTCTCTGCTGTAGCTTGTGAGACGGTGGCCAATGGGAGTTGTGCCTCTGGGTGCCTGAAGGTGCTGGCCTGGCACTTGGGAGCCTCCAGCTCTGCCAAGGCCTTCAGTGCCAGTGCTACAACTGCTGCACCCAAGTCGTGTGGAAAGTTTTGTTCATTGTTTTAGTGTTATTTAAAAATGTGCATAATAGCAATGTGATTTATAAAACAGACTGTTTACAAGACATATTTTGTATCTTAAGATGTGTGTACTGTAAAAAAAAAAAAAGGATGAAAAATGATGTTTTTTTACAACTGTCAGCAGTGACTGTATGTCTGTATCATTGTCCACCGACCGTTGTTCCTCAGGGGTCTCCCCACCATTCCTGTGATCCTGTCAAAAGCATCGGGAAGCAAGTGAATCCCTGTACAGTCTTGGGAAGAAGGTTTTGTGCCTTAAGAATGGGACCTGCTTCCCTCCTATTTATTTTGTTAATTTATACAGTGATTACCGTGGAAATGTCTCTTGGTTTTTTTTTTTTTTTTTTTTTTTTTTGTACATAGTTTACTTGTTGTAAATATGTTTTTCTTGTATATAAAGTAAACATGTTTCTGAGCTTCCAGTAAAGATTCTCTGTTACTGGTTTGATTGTGAGAGGGCTGCTGTGCCCATTGGGTGGGAACCAGCTAATAAAAAACCTGTGCTGTGATTAAATGGTTTTATCTTGGCTTGTATCAGAAGTTCAGAGCTACTCCTTAGAGAGGAGTGAAATGGTAAATGTAAGTGTTGTAGACTAGTTTTGTAACATTTTTTGTGTTGATTTAACTGACATGGAATAGAAGATATCAGGTAGTTTAATTTTTTCGGCTATGTCTTGCAGCGAACAGAAGATGTTCTAAATGTGGTGCTTCTACTGGTGCTCATCCTGATCAAAGCTCTGCTGGCAGCAAACCCACAGCTCAATGGGAACACTGTGTCAGGCTCACCACGGCTGTGTTGGTTACCCCATCTCAGGTGGCTGTTTCTGGCCACGGTGCTGCGGTGCCAGGATGAGACAGGAGCAGTTGTTCTCTCTTTCACCTGGGCCTCTGCATATTCCTTTTACTGCAGGGAGTATGTACAGACTGGAGTAAGTGAAAATGCATTTACAAAAATGTGGGAGAAGTGAATTTTCTCATGAAATGTAGAAACTGAGTTACATAAATGACACCTGTAAATTTGAAACAAAAAAATTTGGAGGCGTTTGGGTGAGCAGTCCATAGAGTAGATTGTGACAAGCTTTCTCTTCCATCTGTACAGGTTGATGTGTTCATAAGATCCTGACAGGAAACTTCCAGCTGATTTATTTAAATTGAGAGGATAGTTGTAGAGTTCCACATTACTGTCACAAAGTGGGTGGAAAGTAAGTTACAATGGTCACAAATATTTTCTATGTGAAAAACATCTTTGTATGTGATAATTAAACAGAAGTATGGAGAGAATAGTGTATGGAATGGGAACATCATTCTAATGTTACATACTTGTGCATGATGAAAATGATAAAATGGAGCATTATTACAGTGTTGGTTACCTGGAACCAGAATAAGGAGAAAAGAAAAACTGTGTTTACTCACACATGCATCAGACCCTAAGTGTCAGGCTCTGCTTTAAGTGGCATTACAGAAAACATGCAAAGAAATCAGCAGCAGAGACAGAAGATATTCTTACTCCTCTGATACAGGTTAATTAATTTGGGTCTTTTTTTAATAATGTGGCAGAAGCTAATAGCAAAAATCTTACTGCTTCACTCAGTGTGTCATTACTGAATGTCAGACCTTCTCAGGGCTGCCATCTTCTTGATTTGATCTGACTAGCTAATGGATCTCAGGAGGGTGGAATGGGTTGGGGGGAAGGTGGTCACCTGAGAACCCAACTGCTGGCTTTTAAAATACTTATTTCTTCGCTGCAGTGGCAGGAGAAAATGAGAAAACAAAGCCTGCAAAACAAAAGGGATGATGAAGAACTAAGTTAATTCTTATTGAGTATCAGTACAGGGGTTAAAAAAAAGGATGTTTTTAGGAGGCTGACATATTGGTTTGCATGTCAGAGGTTGGCAGTTGGTGTGTGTATCCTGAATTTCCAGTCTTGTTTCTAAGGCTATACCAAATCTTAGAAACAAGTATTCAAACCCACATAGCCTACATGGTAGCAAATAGCCAGGTCAGCTACAAATTTGAGTAATACCTGGAATACAGGGTAGTACATGTGTTTCTATTTAGATTTCCTAGTCTACGCTTCCTGTCTTCAGGTGTGTTTCATAAACTTAATTTGCAGCAAAAATCTGTTGTCATTAATCTCAGTTGAAGTTTCTTTGTTGAATGGCTGAAGTGAGGATAAAGAACATACCAGTAGAGCTTTGCAGTGCACATATCTTCCCCAGCTGGGATATGGATGCAGTCTTCTTAGCAGAAGTCCCAAATGGATGAACTTCATTTAAAAATAACTTGTTTTCAAGGAAGTTCTTGGCCAAATTTGTGAGGGAAAAGGGAAATAAAAGTTTTATAAGCAGTCAGAGCTCTCCTGATCAGTGTAATGGGGTGTGAGCTGAGATTCTGGAGTGGCCCATCTTTTCCTAACCTCTGGAGGCACTTTTCCTGGTTAAGGACCCCAGATGATTCCTGGGTGCACAGATAATTTGCAGGAAGATGCCATATCTTCAATATTAGCAAGAATTTCTTCCTGCAAAGAGTGGTCAGGCATTGGAAGGGGCTGCCGAGGGAGGTTTGGAGTTCCCACCCCTGGAGGTGTTCAAGGAAGGACTGGATGTGGCACTCAGTGCTCTGGGCTGGGTGATGAGGTGGGGATCAGTCACGGGTTACACTCAGTGGTCTCAGAGGTCTTTCCCAACCTGATTGATTCTGGAATTCTGCTGCACAGCTCACAGGTGCCACTGCAGACACTGTTCTCAGAGAACTGGGACATGCTGGTTCCTACCACTTCCAGTGCAAGAAAACTTCTGAAAAGGATTGTGTGTTTTCTCTAAATGCTTTTTGTTCAGAATTCAGTAGAATACTTTGTTCTGATAAGAGCTAACACAGAAAGCCAGAAGATGCAACATGCTGCTACAAGCATCTGGTACCTGCTTATGGCTGTCAGGGGGTTAGTTGCCTTGGTTATTTTGTGATGGAAGCTTTGATGAGAAAGTGAAGTGGGAGGACTCTTAAAATTTACAATGTGTCACTTTTGGGTGATTGTGTGCTGTGAGAAGAGGGAAGGATCTCTCAAGAGACTCAGCACTAGGTATGTACACTTTTAAATTATATATAATCATTTCTGCTTACCAGAGAATCAAAAGGGAAAAAAATGGGGTTTAGAAATGCAGAGTGGGTGCTTCAGCTGTTTCACTTTTCCCCTGTATGCAGGTAAATGGTCAAGCTCTCCCTGAGCACTGTTTGTTTAACAACTAAAAAGAAAGCACTTCATGTCACTCCAAAGAGTAAATATCTGAAGTTATGGATTAACTAAGTTCCAGCAGAGCTCATGGAGGAAGAACAGATCACGCTGATTCCCACTGAATAAAGCAGTAAGTCCTTCAAAAGTATTGTACCCTTTGAGATTTCCAAGTACAGCTTGCTTTAATGGAGAATGAAGCTTGTAAAAAATGTCTAGTGACAAGGGGAGGGTGTCAGGATAGACCAGAAGTGTTCTGGGAGAGCTGCTGATGTACTAAAGGGGACGAGCAAACCAGTCTGGAGAGACTCTAGTGAATGGCCGCTGCAGAGCTGGGGTCAGAGACAGGGCACAGCAGAGCATTCAGCAGGGAAGCTGCTCTCTGAAAAGCAAGTGAGTGAGCTGGCTAAGCTGGATGGGTGGGAACTGTCTGCAGCAGTGTCTTGTGTCACTCTGTAATGTGCTCTTGACACCTGCCTTCTCCTCCTCAGGTGACTCCTGCTGCAGGATGTGGAAGCTCCTCACCGTGCTGCTAGCAGCCTGCTCTTTGTGGGGCTGCTGTACCTCAAGTGAGTGTTCTTTTGAGAGATGGCCTTCAACCTTTCCTGCTCCTCTCTTAGTGAGAGGGAGTGGCTGGAATCGTTCCCATTAAGAAGGTTTGACTTCCTTTAGCAGAGGTTGACAGACAGTGCTGGGGCCATGGCTGCTGCCTGGTCAGAGCCCTGCAAAGCCCCATGAGCTGTCAGAGTACCACAGGGAAGAGGCTGGAGCTTGCTTCTGCAGCACAGCACAGCACAGACAACACATGATGTCTAGGGCAGCCCCTCTTTCTGTACTGGACAGTAGCTGTTGCTCTCATAAGTGTCCTTTGGGAAGCGCCACTGCCAGTTTTAAGCCAGCTCTTTCCTCTGCTTGTGCTTTCATCTTCTTGCTCACAGTATTTTACAGCAGTAAAGATGCAAACCAAGTCCTGAGAATCCAGAAGCGGGCAAACACTTTCCTGGAGGAGCTCAAGCCAGGCTCTGTGGAACGTGAGTGTCGTGAAGAGCGCTGTGACTTTGAGGAGGCCAGTGAGATATTTGAAACCAGGGAAGCAACAGTAAGTTGTCTTTTTTCAAGATGAGTTGGGTACTTATCCTGTCTATTATTTCCTTAAAACAATGCAATCCAGGGCACAGGAGATCATGCTGTCGGTACTGAACATGGATCTGTCCTGAGTCCACGAGTGTAAGCGTGGTTTTGAATGTCAGTGTGTTTCAGTGATTGTCCAGTTAGCCCTCTGTGGGCCACAAAGCTTGGCTACTTAAGCAAATCCCACCTGACCCCACCTGGTGAGGTTTAGGTCCCAGGCAGTTAATTCCAATCCTTGCTTGACCCCATTGGCTATTCTTGCTGCTACTAAGTTTTTCCCAGTCCTTCCAGTCTTTCCCCTTTGTTGTCCATTTGCCAGTCCTGGCTGTTTTTCAGTGGATCTCCCGAGTTTCCCAGTTGTGCCTGACAAACATTTATCACTATGTTCTCTCTCTACATCTCCAAACTCCTGTTTTGAATTAGAGACTATGTTTGCTGTCTGTTGATTCCTGCCCCTTTCCACATGCAATTGTTGTGTTGGGTTGGGCTCTCTGTTGCTATTTTGAGTAGAGTAGGCTCAAAGCATAGGATGACCCAGTCCTTGCTGTCCCTCGGACACCAGAGGAGAGTGGGGCTGTCTTTGGAGTGCCTGTGTTTTGTCTAACTGGCCTGAAGTGAACTTAGGTGACTTACCTGGTAGTAAGTGCCAAGAAAATAGCCTGGAAGCAGAGCAGAGGAGTCTGTGCTTAGCACAGGCAGTACAGGAGGATCACTGGCTGCTTTTCTTGGTTTGTAGTGCCAGTCACTATACTGCCAAGAAGAATGAGACCAGTGTTACTGACCCCAGTGCTGTGTCCTGTTGGCCAAGACCACGAAGCACTTTAAATCCCTCACTTGTTAAAAATGGTTTTCTTGCTGTAATACAAGTTTTGTTTTTCCACAGCTAGAGTTTTGGACCAAGTATGTAGGTAAGTAAAGACTTTCCTAATTGCTTCTCTGTGCTTCCTCAGGAGTTACTAGTACTCAGCCCTCCTCCTGCCATACTGATTCAAATTCTCATTCTCTCTCATAAGGGGTGAGCAGAGGATGTTTTCCTGTTCTATCATTTAAGCACCCTTCCTAAAACACTTGAGGTGCACCCATACCTATCATCAGTCATCTTCCCAGAGTTAAGGAATTGGTGAAAAATGCTTTGATGCTCTAACCATGCCTGACGTGGTCCAGCAGATTACTGCTGCAGCCCTGCCTGCCTCAGGCTTTACTGTTTCCTCCCCTTCTGCCCACTCCACTCATTCTGGAGATGTAATAGAGAACCCAAACTGATGGCCCTGTCTCTGGCCAAGTGCCACAGAAGTGTCACCATTAAGTGCCAGAAACATGGCTGATACTTGGGAATCTGGGGAGGGTCTGTTTGTGTTGATGTTTGATCTGTGAGCTCTGTATGGTTTAGCAACTGAGTTTTCCTACCTGTGTTTCAGATGGAGATCAGTGTGAGAAAAATCCTTGTTCCAATGGCATCTGCAAGGACAATATTGGAACATTTTCCTGCGTCTGTAACAAAGGCTGGGAGGGGGTTTTGTGCGATTATGGTAACACTGCATTTAATCCACTATAAAATAACATCCTTTGTGACAGGCATCTCTGTGTGATAGGGATGGACACTTCAGTCATTGCACAGCAAACTCTTTCTTTACTACTTTCTTTACTAATGTCATTTTTCTCTTGCTTCTTGATGTGGTAAGAGGTTTATCGGTGCTTATCTAAAGCAAAATTTCCTTTGTGTTGCCATAGGAGCATTTTAGAGATATGTCTAAATTTTGGACAATACTGCAAATAACTGTGAAGCAGGGGTTTAGTTTAGAATTGTGAACACAGGGATTATGGTGGGGTTTTTAAATACAGGGGAATACCCAATCCACTGCAAATATTTTATTACTGTGATGATTCCTTCCTTGGACAAAAGCTGGATAGCATATTTAGGGACGAGCATTGTATGTCATGTATCATCAACAGTTTTCACTGTGTGACTTGGCACATAGTGTCAGGGAATTTTCTGTTCTCAAGTCTACCTGACAGTAATCTGTTTCCTCCCCACTGCCTGATTCACCCAGGTCTGTTTGCTGTCTAGTGGCCTGAGTGTCATTGAAACCCACAACTGTCATTCCAAATCCATTGACAGATGTTACCCACTTGAAGCACGATGTCACTTTGCCACCTTACCTTTCTGTGACTCTGACTTCCCAACTCCACGTCTCTCTTGCTGTTTGCTTTTCCCACAGAGGTCAAATACAGCAACTGTTCCATAGATAACGGGGGCTGTGAGCATTTCTGCAGGGAGGACCCTGCTGAGCAGCATCGCTTGTGCAGCTGCGCGTCGGGCTATCGGCTCAAGGATGACCACACCACGTGTGTGCCTGTAGGTAAGAGCAGGGTGTTTGTAGTCCAGCTTTGACTGAGGATTATTCAGACTGATGTAAAAGACTTTTAGGGGAGATTTGCCTGTGGTGCACTTTGTACTCATTTTCAAAACATCTGTTCCATGAAGACTAACTCTGCCTGCATTTCCTAGCTTCATACTCATTTTATAGCCCTTAACCCATGTTTGCCTCATGGAGACATAGAGGGGAATCAGGAGACTGCCTCCTCTGCCAAGCATTGAGGGACTTCCATGACGCCTCTGAACAATATTGCCTAAGTTAGACAGAAGAAATCCTCTAGAAAGAGGATTGGATGATCTAGGTTTTGCTAATTAACTTCTCTGCATTTTCTGCAGTGGAATTCCCCTGTGGAAGAGTGAAGTCAGACTCCATTGAAGCCAAAGCAGACTTCAATATTCGGCTCATTGATGGAACAGCTGGAAGGAGGGGAGGCAGCCCTTGGCAGGTGAGGAGAAAGAGATTCTTTGCCACAAATAGTTCAGACTCTTCCTGAACTGCTCTGCCTGCCTCTCTGTTCCAGAAAGTCTCTTGCATTGTTACTGGTGGTGTTGTATGAAGCTAAGATTCCTGTAGCTTTTTCAAAAGCATCCCAAAGGTTGGAGTTGCAGGAGAAAATAATTCAGTATCTATGAAGATTCTTGACCTTGTTGCTGTTGCCAGGTTTTTGACCTTACTGTGTCAACACTGCCAAGAGACAGGATGGTGATGGCACTCACCTGCTCTATTGTTCCATCCTGGGGAACTCATGGTGTGTGATGTGTGCTTCAGCTCCTGCAACAAGCTTCTAGTGGGAGGTGATCTTCCTGCCATTTCTTATAAGCCTTGTCTGTCATAAATTCAAGTTAGCAGATTCAATCAGCAAAATATGCCATGGCAGGTTGGGTTATCACAGAGAAAAGGGAGACTCAAAGAGCTTACCATGGAACTAATGAATGCAAATAATTAGAGCCTGGTTCCTTTTGATATTAAAGGGCCTTTTATACCATAGCAGAGCTGCAGCCTGAGATGATGTGCTATCTCTGGTGTGGGACACACCCCTCGTTTGTGCTCTTTCAAAGCTTTGAGTACAAAGTGCTTCTTTGCAGTGACCACCATCACGCCATGCTGATTTGGATGAAGCCAGCCCTCATTCAGGAAGAACATTCAAACCTTTTTTTTAGGTGTTTCACAGAGGCTCTATTCATAGAGATTTTGTCCCCCTGCAGAGCTTTGGATTCAGTGAATGTGACATGCTTTGGTGCTTGATAAGTCTGGGTATTTGGCAGCATCCAAGAAGAATGAGTAAAGTATTCTGTGAGCTGTGCTCCATGCAGTGTCACACCTCCCTTGTCTTGTTTCAGATTATGCTGCAAAATACCAAAGGGAAGTTTCTGTGTGGGGGTGTTCTCATCCATCCAGCTTGGGTCCTAACAGCAGCACACTGCCTCGAGGAACACAAGGGGTTCAGAGTTAAACTTGGTATGGAAAATCACCTGTCCCTGTGGTTTTTTAATATAACTGCTTTAATTCCTAACATTTATCATCTCAGAGAGAAGGCTAGCAGGTTCTGAAGATAAAAGTCCTTGGCTGTAGGAGCAGCCTGTCTAGGCAGTATTTAATATGCACCTTAGCTTAAAACAAAGTTCAGTAAAAATCTGATTTAATTTGAGCCATTATCAACCTTACTCTGGAATTGAGCTGATGTCTTCTGAGCACTGCTGCTGGTCTATAAGGTAGAAGCACTTGGTCTCTTCTGCCTGTGTTTTTCTGGTGATGAAATTATTTAAAGCCATCCCAATACTGAAAAAAAGTCTTGATCCCAGAAGGATCAAGGATCTCTTCCTGCCTTTTCATGTATTTAAACACTGTTACTTAAGAGTGTTACAAGACATCAGAGCAGTTTCAGCCATCTGCTCAGGCCCTGTGTGAACTGTCCATTGTCTGTCTGCTGAGGAGTAAGAAGAGAAACTCAGAAATAAATGGTCTGGAAGACCAAGATCCAAAGCTGGATTTAAGGGATCTTTTGAGACTCTATTTCTGTAACTACTGTGGCTTGTAAGTCCCTATGCTTTTTGACACTCCTTACAGGAGAAAACTTGCAAGACATCATTATAGCCTGCCAGAAAACCTCGCTCTTCTGCCTTTCCTATTGCAATGTATCATAAATGACTTCCTGCTTTTCTAGCCCTTTTCAACATAGTTTCTTGCTTGCTATTCCATAACTGCTTGGCCCATAAAGTAGTCATGATCATGTAGCACAGATAGCAACTGAGGAGTCTTAAGCAGTGAAAATATTCCTTAAAATACAGATGTAGGATTTCAGAAAGGAATAATCTTACCTATCAGTCAACTTTATCTTACAAATCCTGACATTCAGCCATCCAGGCCCTGGCTATGTGGCATAAAGCTCATGTTCTGTTGTAAATGTCCTGCTTTGTGGTGTGCTTGCTCTCCCAGCTTTTAATGCTGGCTCCAAGAAGGTTGTTTTCCTCCTGAAGATGACTCACATTGTACAAGGGTACTGAAATATGAACACTACAGGGCAATTTGGTTTCTCAGCTGATGACCAGAGCTCTTTAGGTATTCATGATTTCCATAAACATGAGAAGTTTAGAGATTTGTCCATCTGTTAAGAACACTTATGACATAAAGCAGTTGTATTACAAGAGAAGTAAAACCACAGAGTGTAGTCCTAATGCCCAGTGTAATCCAGATGCTTTGGTCTTCAAAGTAAAGGAAGCTTTGACAGCATCTGTCATCTTGTTTGCTCTTCCAGGTAAATTCCGTTTCCGTTTCGAAGCAGATGAGCAAACCATTTGGGCTGATAAATGGGTGATCCACGAAAATTACAGCAAGGAGACCTCAGATAATGACATAGCCATGCTGCACTTGGCTGAGCATGTGATGTATTACAAATACGCGCTCCCCATCTGCCTTCCCACCCGCAACCTGGCAGAGCAGGAGCTGATGAGGAGTGGGAAGCGGGCGGTGGTGACGGGCTGGGGCAGCACGAGCGAGCGTAACAGCAGCTATGCTGCTTCCCTCAGGTACATCGAAATCCCCATCGTGCCCCACAACGAGTGTGCCCAGGCCATGAGCTTCCATGTCTCTGACAACATGCTGTGTGCTGGGAGCCTGGGGGACAGGAAAGATTCCTGCAGTGGGGACAGCGGAGGCCCAATGTTCACTAGATATAAGGATACCTGGTTTTTGATAGGACTGGTGAGCTGGGGTGAAGGCTGTGGAAGAAGGGAGAAGTTTGGAGTCTACACTAAGGTTAGTCAGTACCTTGAGTGGATCCAGCACCACATAGATAGGTCAGCTCCTTTGAAGGGTTGATTCTGATCCAGAGTCTGGAATGTTGTGGCTCTGTGGCAGTGACAGTATGTGGTGTAATGTACTGTCAGATCTTCAGTATTAAATGTTGAGTATGTGTTAACCTTGTGTACTGTTTTCCTTGGTATCTATTTTTTTCCCCTTTTTTTTTCTTGTTTACATTGGTTTGTTGCAGGTTATCTTGTTTATTTGTGGCATGGTCCTACTTCGGCCTTACAGGCAAGAAAATATCCTCTGTTAGCTGAGATGCTGTACATACAGCATTGTAGAAAATAAGCTTGTCCATGGTCAGACAACTCCATCTTTGCAATAAAAATGTCAGTTGTGTAAAATGTCTGAACTGGTTGGGATGGAGGCAGGAGGAGACAGAGAAAAGTATTTTGCAAATGACCCTGGAGATGTAGATGTGTCATTTCAGCTGTACTGCAAGAAATCACTCACAGTAACTGTTTTGTTTTGCTCAGTATTTGTATAATTTTCTTTCAACCCCTGAAATTTTTGTTACATCATTACTATCTCCAGTTCTTCACACCCTACTCCAGTGTTCACAGATTGTTGATTCAGCAACTGACTGGAACTTATCTGAATTTCCCATTCTTTTCACACCTGATGCCTGATTTTACCCTCCCAAATTTCCTTAAAAGGGAATGGGAGCTCTTGGGTATTATTCACAAAACAAAAACAAAACAAAAAAAACCCACTCCAAAACCAAAAATAAAACCAAAACCAGAAAAAAATGCCAACCAACCAAATTTTATTCCAAGATTTTGCAGACTCTATTTATCTGTAACTCTTCTAGTTAACAAGCAAGCAAACACTTCTGTTTATCCCTGTTCTGGTGTACAGAATGGGCTGCACGCGGTGCATTGCCAATGCTTTAATGGATAAATGCATGTTTGTTTGCATCTGTCTGTGTATATCAGTAAATAAAATAAAGACATACTAATAAGTCCATAGGAAGGAGCAATATCACAATCAAGTGAAGTTTAATATCACAATTTATACTTGTTTCTAATCTTAGTACTTGAGACTTGTAAAACATAATTAATCTTGTAGAAAGAAAAAGGAAAACTGTCTCTGCTGTAGTGATGTGTTTCCAACATCTCAGTGGGCTTGGATGCATGTTTGGATCAGTGAAGAACTTCAGTCTGCTCTTGTGATGAGACTGTTAAACGAAACAACCCCAGGTACAACAAAATTTTATTAGTTTGTAAGAAATTTAATATGATATCAGCAAGGAGGCTTAACACTCCTTAAATTCCCTCAGAAGCTGCTTTTGTGCTTATTATCCAAGTGAGGATTTTGAGTCATGCACTGAAGAAGTAGCAGTCAAGCCAAGGGTTTCTGTGTCATTTGCTGGCTCTGTCCCTCTCCTCCTCTTTTTGCCTTGGGACAGGATTCAGGGATGGATGAATGTTAAGGAAGGCTGCTTTGAACAGCAGCCTTCCCACCAGGCCTGCACTGGGAAGAGGGAACCTGTAACACTGACTTGCAGGGAAAAGTTGTGTTCAAAGCCAGTAAAACACAGGTCTGAGTAATGGCAGAAATTGTAATGTCAGAATGGCTGTGACTGTGACAGGGCAATATTTGCCTGCCTGCAGGTGACTGCTGTGGATCTTCCTGCACACTCCCAGCTCTGCATATTTCAGCAGATGTTTACAGAGCAGCTTGTGTGTTTTCCAAATCTGTTGGTCTTACCTGCTGGAAGGTGATGGAGTGTCAGAAATCTACTCTCAAAATTTCCATATTTATCCTGGGAATATTTTGTTGCAAAAAGTGGCTTTTATTACTGAAGTATATTTTTAAAGACCTGTGATTCTCTTTTTAATGCACCTGTGTTTATGTGTGGAAACACATATGCAATTTTCTTCTGCTTTTGGGTTTCTAATGTGTTTCACAGAATCCAGGTTGTCTCTCCTCTGTCAATATTTGTGATGGCTTAATGATCAACCTCTTGACCTCATGGCTGTTCCTGGTGTACATCCAAATCTCTTTCCTGTCTTTCTCTTAAAAAAAAAATAAAGAAAAAAGTGAGTATAGTTGCATGGTTCTGTAAAAGATGAACTCACTCTGGATCCTGTGTTTTTGAAAACAAGCTGCAGGCAGCAGAGGGGTGCATGCTCTGGAATCCTGGGGAATCATTCAGCATGGGGAGGTAATGCCAAGAAATCCAAACTTCTGTCTTGTAACTGTGACTCCCAGGTCAGTGGTGGTTGGTGCAGATGATCTTACTTGCCCAGACCATCAAGAATTGCCCAGTGGCTGCTGAGACTGCTGGAGCTCATGGCTGGTTGTGTATCTGCCCTTGGCACAAGAGCCAGCACAGCGGGGACTGGGCTGTGGCTGAGAGTGGCACCTGCTCCTTTGGAGTCTGGCCCCTGCTCCCCATGACTTTTCCGTAGGGGCTCTGGCTCAGATCCTGCACCACAGCCTGGGCTGGCTCAGTCTTCACCTGTGAGGATTCCTGTCGGGGTGCCTTGGACAGAAACAAGGTCAGAATGAACTGGGGAGATTCTGATTTCTTTGTCCCTGCTCTTGTCCTCTTGCTTCTACTTCATCTTTGTTGCCTCTTTTGGCCATTCCTCCCTTAATTTCCTGACAGCAGTAGCTTCAGGCATTGCAGGAGGCGGGCAGGTTTAGTGAAGTGAAGCTGAGATGAACTAAATGTAAAACTGACACTTCAATATTTCTCTTAATGGTGTCTGTCCTGTTGTGCCTATGGTAGCACCTGGAAAACTCTGGGTCTTTGTTACAAAATATCAACATAATAATTGCTGTGTATCAAGAAGGTTAAGCAGAAGAATATAACCATCCTCCACAGAAGAAGCAGCAATACTCAAGAGTCTTGTGGAATAAAAAATTATTTCTGCACTTACCTACAGGCCTCAGTAGTGGCTCATTTAATTCACTGAAAGAAAGCTTAAACTATTGGTATCTTTTGCTGGAACACAGGTTAATTCTATTGTCCTTTGGGCTGTTTGTGTAAATTTCCACTCTCCCTATTTATACACTCCACTGAATACCTGTCCCACTGTGACTGTAACGATGCTGCTGCTTTGTCTCCTTGTACCAACTGTTCAATTGTGCTCTTCTAGTGTTTATGAGAAAAGACAAAGCCCACGAGGTGCTCGGAGTCCACTTCAGAGAAGAGGTTTGTCCAGGGAACCTGGACAGAGAATGCAATGAGGAAAAGTGTTCGTTTGAAGAGGCTAAGCAGATCTTCCATTCACAGGAGAAAACGGTGAGAAACACTATACCTTGTTTCTTCTCCATAGGTTTAAATCCATGTAGTACAAATCCCTGTAACAGTGATGGAGCGTGCAAAATAAGACACTACAATTACTTTTGTATCTGCCCCCCAAATTTGGAGGACACAACTGTGAGTACAGGAGCAGACACATTGACATTCACTGTGAAGGAAGGATGACATGTGGTCATCTCCCATCTGCTTTCAAGAAGTGACAGAGATTTATCACTTTAGAGGGTAACAACTCTAGTAACTCCTGCCATGGATGTCTGCACTGGAGATCAGTCATGGGGAAGCTCTTTTATAGAGTCAATCATCAAACAAATAAGACAGAGCTTACTGTAACAAAAAAAAAAAAAAATTGTGTTGTAATATATTAATAATGGGAAAGGAAGGAGAAAAACTGCCTTCTCAGATTTTAATCCTCTGAAAGGCTGTATCCAGTTTGCAAACTGAGGCATGAAATAATAGCAAAAGACAAACTAATGTGGGAACTATGAATCATAAGTAATTTTTTTCCTCCAAGTGTCAAGTTTTTCTTTGTACAGTGAAGCAATTAAACGTCTTTATTTGTAATGTAACAATGAATAAAAATCTCTGTCAGTTTGTCAGAGAATTTGCTTTGAAATGTCCCGTGCTTTAAACCTGCCTTGATATAAAAGACAAGGTGTGCAGATGGATCAAACCCAGATATATTTAGAAATGTTTGCTCTTCTAGGCCTTTACTTGCCCCCGTTCCACAGGCAGAAAGGCCCTGAGCCCAGCTGTGTTCTCAGGACAAAGTTGGCAAATAGGAGAAGAGTCGAAACAGAACAACAAACATGAAGTCTGGTTTGCTGCAACTCAGCGTGAGTTTCTGGAACTGTAAGAGGTGGTTCCTTCTGTTTCCGTGTGAGATTCCAGCAGATGTTTTCCTATTTTCCTTGATGCAGTGGTAGCTCTGGGAGCTGCCTGGGGCCCGTGTGCTGCTGGGACCGCGCCGTGCCGGTTTTTTCCCGGCAGAAAGGTTGGTACAAGCACGGCGGCTGCTGGCAGTACTGCAGGGACAGCGACAGCGCCTTCCACGTGGTGTCGTGTGTTCCTGCGTCAGGGGCCACGCCCTGCCCGAGGATGGGAAGGGATGAGCTCAGGCAGGTAAAGCAGAGGGGGCTCCAGTTACCTCGAAGGGCAGGTTGGCAGGCAGCGACTTCTTCACTAATAGCAGAACTGCAGACGCTGCAGCTGCTGTATCTTGCATTTAATGTGTGAAAACATGTGTCTTATTTATAATGTTTATTTCTTTTAAATGTTAAGGTTCCTCACTTTCAGGTGTCTGTAATCCAGTGCCCCTGTGAGCTTGTACTGGGTCAAAGAGCAGCAGGACAGTCAGTTCTGGATCTGTTCCTTCTGCATCCAAGCAGACTGAAAGGAGTCATGATGCTGAGGTGTCAGTGAGAGGTAAGGGGTCAGGACAGGGGCTTTAAGACTGGTTGTTAAGGCAGGCAGAAGGGAGCACTGGGCTTGCATTCTGTCCTGAAGAGAGCCCTGAGCAGGCTGCTCCTGGCTGATGCCAGTGACTCGGAGAAGGCACAGCCATGGGCTCATTTCTGGGCAACGAGCTCTGCACAGCTCAGTTGGGTGGTGGCCAATGGGCTGTTGAACATCACATGTCAGAATTGTCCCTGGGCTCTTACTGGAAAGTTGCGTTCCATCCTTGAACAGGAAATGCACTGCATTGATTTCAACATGACACCACATACCCTAAGCTCAAGTCTTCGTGTCATTCCTCCCTCCAGCACCATATTTCCCTGTGGCCTGATCAAAGCCAGGTGGGCTCTGGAGGAACAGCAGCTGAGGCTGAAATGGCTTGGCAGGAGCCAGTGGGAGCACAAGGATGTTTTGTCCAGGTGGAATGGGAGCACAGAGCTGGAACATGGTGGTGTTGGGGAAAAGGAGACTTCAAAGGATGCTTTTGGACAGAGTGTGTGCACAAAGGGTGACACTGAACAAATGGGATGGCAGGAGATGTTTTCAGCTGGAACAAGACACTGGTGGGCTCTGTGACCCAGAAGCCACTGTGGGATAGTGCTGTGGGGCAAGAGCTTGATGTCCCTGAGCACCATGAGGCTGTGGAGGAGACCTCCAGGCCTGGGAGGCCCAGGGTGAGCCAAGCCTGGGTCCTGCAGGGCACAACAAGACCACAGCACCTGCAGCCAGGCAGGAAGGAACAGTGAGAAATGCAACAGGGCAAAACCAACAATGGGAGAGCTCTGGTGGGAATGGAACTGGGGCTGTTCAATGTGGGAATGAAGGGCTGCATCAGGGCAGTGACTGGGGAGATGTTTTGGACACACCCCAGCCCACCCAGACAAACGTCAGCTCTACTTTGGAGCGGTATGACTCCAGAGTAATGGGAGGAACACTGCATCATCGTGGACATTGCCCCTGGCAGTAATACTTTATTTCCAGTCTCACCATAAACACCACACCTAAAGGCTTTTTTTACTTTATTGTCACTGAGCAGAGTTCATCAAGCTATTATGAAGTTGTTTTTTCAGGTCAAGAGGAATGGAACCACACATTTCTCAGTCTTCTGCAGGACTTTTTGATAATAGGGACCTTAAATACCTTTATCTATCTTCCCGTCTTGCTTTTGAATTGGAATACTCCTCTATTAAGTCAGTCATACCATCTGTTCTGTCATTCAGGTTGTGTCTGCATGTCGCTGGGGAAAAGCCAGGTGGCTTTGCCTTCTTTTGGAAGGCTGGTAATTTTCAGAAGGCAATTTCCATGGCCAGCTGAGGTTCCTTTAGAATGCTGACCATGGTACGGGAGGTAAAACTGAGGATGCAAAGGTGAAGGCATGTGCATGTGGCAAACAGAAGTCTTTGTTTCCATTGTCTTGTGTTGGATTTTAAATCTTGGTTTGGGGTGGTTTTTTGTGCATGTCCTTATTTGTTACTAATTTTCACTCTATTGTCTCTAGTCAGTGTCCTAATGCTGTGGAGGGGGGCTTGTGCACAGAAATTCTCATAAGAACCCCTCATGTTACCCTCAGTCTGTTTTGCTGCTATCGTACAAGTGGATCTCCCCATTTCACACATCAGGAGGTATTTACAGGTAGAAAAATCAGAGGCTGAGTGGACTGTACATTCATTGTGCACTTTGACAAGTGAAAATGTCACTATTAGCAAATTTTAGGGCTTTCCACCCACCTCATTGTGGGATGTTGTTTGAATGCTGCCCAACTTCTACGTTTTCTACTTGAAATGAAGTGTTACCATCAAGGAAGTTGAGGAAGTTTTAAATTTTCATTACAGCAGGTAATTTGTAATTTAATCTTGTATATATATATAGATATACATATGTATATCTATATATATTCATTCTAATTTTTTAAGAGCTTTGTAAACCCTTTGCATTCTAGTTCTTTCTAACCTCAGACAGCATTTTCTGGCAATTGTTCTTTGCTACTTTTCAGTTTTTATTTCTAGCACTACTGAACAGAATTAAACCATCAACAGTATATAGAATCAAATCAAAATGGGTCATGTAAAACTCCAGCAGCTGGACCATAGTAGGAGGGCAGACTGGCACACCCCTTTCCACTGTTACTGACTTCACTGGAGGCACAGAGTACCAACATTTATGCTTTTTCTTCAGTTCAACACATAAATTAACAGGTCTAGGGAGTTTAACTGAAGAGATGCTGCGGCAGTGACGGAGCTTATAACTTTGAACAGACAACACAAACATCAAAGACAGAGCAGCAAGTTTTAACTAGTCCATTTGCTACTGTGTAAATGATTACAAACTTTATTATAAGAGTCCCAGAAACACCTTGTGTTTCTGTTCCCGGCGTCCAAAACTTTTCAAACCTCATGAAAAAATCACAGTCACTAGTTCCTTCAGAAGAATGCCAGCCACTGCAGCAGGCAATTGATTTGAGTTTGTGAAGATTAGTTCCTGCTCCCTTGTCGCAGCAGTGCAATCATTTTATTACTGTTTTCACCCCACCTGTGCTCGGTACGCTGGCTGTTCCCACCAGCCGTGTTCCTTACACGGGTCGGGCCTGCAGTGCCTGCGGCAGTGTGCGAGAGCCCGGTCCCGCCCTGGTGCCGGGCTCTGCCCCTCCCCTCCCGCGGGTATTGCTCCGAACAGCCTCTGCGGCCGGCCTCGACCTCATCAGCCCCCAACACCCCGGGGGAGCGCAACTGTGCTTTATGTGACACAGCAAGGCAGGGCTGAGACAAGCCCAGCCTCTCTGGGATTTAGGGAGCGTGTCATGGCCCTGGTACCACTGCTGAGGGGCTCCAGTTGATCCCTTTTGTTTTCACTGAGAACCTGGGAGAAATAAAGCACACACCCGTTTTGGCAAACTCAGTGTGCACAAAGACCGGGCACATCTCGGGGACACTTCAGCATGAAAAGTTTCTCCAGGGGACAGTTTGAATTTTGGGGTTCAATTAACCTTAAAATAGTTTCTTCATGTCCTGCCTCTTCCACTAAGTCTGTAACTGCCTCAGTGCACAAAGCTCCTCTCCCCAGCTCCAGCTCCAGGAACTGGACCTGTTGTAGCAGGAATGCTGCAGCAAACACAGTTCTGTGCTTGAATCCTCGAGGAGAGGAATGTGCAGGAGGACCAAACAGTGTTCCAGCACGGGGCACCTGACAGGAAACAATTCTCCAGCCTTAGACACTGCTACAGCTTTATGCTGATGTCAGGTTCCTGAGGGGAAAACATACACTTGCATGGAAGTTCAGACACAACAGTGCTTACTAAAAATAACAGTATTTATGGGAATAATCTCATGGTATGTCAGCATACAGGCTCCAGCTCTGTCTTGCCTCTAAAGGGCACCTGGAGAGTTTGGACTGCAGGATCACAAGCCTGCAGCATCAGAAATCATTGCACAAGCAGGGTTTGGTTTGCGCTGTACTGCCTTGGAACTAAGGATCAAAGCATTATAATCCCGTAACCTTCTTGTTCCCTGTGACAGTATCACCGAGGCTGTTTAGTTTGCTTAATGTTTTAACTCGTCCTGATTGCAGGAGACTTTGACAAATACCAGAGATTTCAAGAACAGGAGATTGCTGTGGAATGGAGCTGGTTGTACCCCCATCAAAATTCCAACAACTACAATAGTGACATTTCCTTGCTCTACTTAACAGCGCTGCTGTTTTGAATGAGTATGTGATTCCCATCTGCCTGCCCAGCCCTAACCCAGCTGCACTGCTCTCCAAAGAGGGGAGAGTGCGGATGGTCACTGGTTACGGAGCCACACACCAGAAGGGCTCCACCCTGTGCTTCTTCATGAGGGTGTGGCTGCCATCGGGCCGCGGCCAGGCTGCTCACTGACGGCCTGTTCTGTGTGGGGCCCACACAGAACACGCCTCCTTCGAGGAGGACAGCAGGAGGCCCTTCACTGTGTCCCACCGCAACACTTTGTTCCTCCTAGGCACTGGCAGCTGGGGTGACGCTGTGCCAAGAAAGGGAAGTACGGTGTATACACCTCAGTATCCAACTACAGCCCCTGGATCAAAAGTGTGGTTCAAAGCGTAGCAGATTTGGAAAACTTTTCTTATCACCACTAAGAACATGATCACTTCCATTATTACAATGTTTCAATCTATGACACTATGGCCACTCCATCCTTAATGCTGTAGAATCAACTTACCCTCAAAGAAAATCTAAAATGCTCATTTAAACTCAAATAGCTCATTTAAGTACTGTAGTTGTGTATAATAAAGGACTATCTGCAAGTAACACAGGAGGAGATAGCTCTTCTTAATGTGAATCAGGGAAAGTCTTTTGTTTTAGAGAAAGTGGTTTCCACTCTCTCAGCCCACCAGCGTTATGGCACAGAGGGCCACAGCCCTGTGTGAATTCAGTGCTCACAGAAGGCAGCGCACTTGCAGTACCATATCCATCAAGAGAAAATACTGAACACACAGAGGGAGCTCTGAAGTTCTGGGACCAAGTATAACCTCAAGTACAAGTCAGTCACAGATTTGTATTTACAAATCTGTATTTGTAAGCAAATTTGTATTATAGATTAAAATTACAGATGTTTTTCAATACAAAAACAGTGTCTGGAATTGTGGGTAAACCGAGCGGGAACTGACCTAGCTGCAGGCTAAAAGGATTTTGTGGTAGGCGTCTAACACTTGATCTTTGTGTTTCATGTTGAAAGAAGTTTTGATTTTGTGGTTACTGCATTCTATACATACCTGGAGAAAGCAGGAGGAGAGCTCTTTAGTGCCCCAGCCAGCACAGGTGTCCCCCTTCAGTCTTTGCTTCAAGCTAGTGTCCCAGCACACAGCTCTGTGTTACTGTCATTCCCTCCACTCTCACAGGGGAAAATTAACCACATGACCCCTGCACACACTTGCAATTTCTCCATTACTGGTCCCAGCAGTAACTCAGCCAACACCAGGATCTCCAGAATTACAGACTACTCATTAGAGGCTCTGCTCCTCCAGCACAAAGGTGACTTTTCTTAATAAGAAAAACACCAGCTGCCAATTACCTGTGCAAGAAGAGTCCTCTTCTTGAAGGCATGCTCAGCAGAGACAGCCATTTTCAGAGGTAGAAGCGAAGAAGCCATAGAGTACCAGATGTTATTCTGTTGTCAGTCTGTAGCAGCAGGAACAAAGAAACAGCATTATCCCCCCCAACACAAGAATGTTCTTCTTCCCACTGGTAAAACAGACTTTTGTACGGTCACGGGTAAGCTACAGTGACATTTTAGCCACGTTCTGCTGGAACTTTAGTGGGCAATCTGCTAGCTTTCTCCTCAACTTCACATTAGTCTTCATGAAAAGAAAATCCTTTGCATGGAAGATGATCAATACTTCTAAATCAAAAACAATTGATGCAGATCTCTAAAGATGTAACAATTGATTAATAAAGCAATGAATAAAGAGAAAATGGACAAAGCTGAACAAAAAAATTAACTCCTCAGTTTTCCCACATCCCAGGTGGTCTCTGCATACCTTCATCTGAGCAAAGAACAGGCAGTTCCCTCCCAAAAAAAACCTAGAAGATGTTTTATTTTTTAAAGTGTTGCAATACAACAAATACATGATCTGTACAAAGGACACAACAGGGGCAGTTTAAATACAATCAGGAGAAAGAAGTCCCCATATTCACAGTCCTCAGACAACATCTTCTACCAGAACCTGAACCAACAATTTAAGGATTCACTTAAAAAACAAACTAAAAAACCAAACCCACCCCAAACAAGTTAAAAAATTTAAAGGTCTCCAAAGAGTCTGTGGGTGTATAGTCTTACAGCAGAGCTCATGGGGCATTCTGTGAACGGTCACAATGGCATCTTATTACCCTCAATGCTGATTTTCACTGCATGGGCCGATCTGCTTTTTTTCCTGATATCTGTGAATTTCCGCATCTGTTTGTCCAGTCGACTCACCCCTTTCTTAGAGGTCCCCTGGAACTTAAAAAATAAAACTAATAATTACCACTGAAAAAAAGCAGACGCCCCAGAGGTCCAAGGCAAGCGGCACGTGTGAGGTTGCACCTGGGCAAGGAGCTGCGGGAGCCACTGGGCCCAGCCAGTCGGTCTGTTCTCTTCCCAGAAGGGGAAAAGCTTCCCCCACTATCTGCAGGGCCCAGGTGGAAGCAGTGGCACTCACAGCCACCACAGTGCAGGGTCAATCACTGTGTGACTGGATATTGTTTGGAGGTTTGTATCTATTGGCTGGATCTATGTCAGAACCACGGTGCACCAGTGTCACCACTCAGGACTTCCTGCAGGGGAGTTAGACACAGATACACTGTGACTAAGGCTGACACATCAATTCTACGCTGACATTTACTGTAAAGGTCAGGGATTAGTATTTAGAAAGCAATGGATTACTGAACAAAGGCAGTGTAGGGGGTAGCAAAAAGAAGTGCCTAAGCTGACCAAACAAGCTACTATCAGTTATTGCATTTCATCTCTGCATTTGAACTGCAAATGAAAAGCAGGTGGCACAACAGTTATTCTGCACAGATTAATACAGTGATGGTGTGCTGAAACACCACTGAAGACAAACAGCAAGGACCTTTCAAGCCATAGCCAGTGCTTCCTAAAAGGCAATTTTCCTTAACTAGACAACAGAAACAGTAAGTGATGGAAACGTGACACCTTTATAGTTCAGGAGAAACAGTGAAAACCAAACCATGCTACTAAGTATCTGAAAAACACATCCTTTAGAAAGTTGTTCCCATGGCTAAGGAAGATGCTCCTGACATGCTGATTTTAAATAAGCTTTATTCATAAATCTATTCACTATTCATTGAAATTACAGCTAAAATTTCACAGTGATGTTTAAGAAAATATATTTTTAAAAACAAATAAATATGAAGCTTAATATGAACTCAACCGTTACCTATGACTTGTGCTCACCTCTTCCTGTCACTGTTACCTTGTGGCGGCCCTGCTCACAGCATTGAAATGCAGACCAGGAATTGTCAAAACAATTCCCATACTGATGCACGTTTACCCAACCCACACTCACAGCAGAGGATTCTTCACCCCCTGGTCTCATCCTGTAGCTCCCATCCAGCACCCCTATTGTCTCACATCATTCTACTTCCCTGAATGAGCAGGTGAGAAAAACACCTCACTGTGCCCCAGTCAGAGGTCAGCCACAGACGCCAGCGTGCAGTGACACGAGGTCCTGTGCCAAGGGCTAAAGAAGTCCCATGTGTTGCTTCAGGTGGATCTGGAAAACCTAATTGTTTCACAACAGCATTCAAAACCACAGGTGGTGCAAAGCTGGTTTTGAGCACAGGTATTTTCACTGAACTCTTGTCATTCGGGAACCCTGAAGCTGTGCAGGCAGCAGCCATGGCAGGTGTTATGTGCTAGAGCCTGTTTTTTCCTGTACAAGTTCCCTTGTAGGTCACAGTACAGACATGAGAGAATTCAAGGAGAGTTTTCCAGGTTTAAGTTAGGGTGTACACACTCCTGTCCTGCATGTGCAAACTGCCAACAGCCGGAGCACATGCACTGTTCACACCTCCCTCAAGGGATACCTCTCCAACTTGGGAAGGCAGTGGTATGGCTACAGGGGCATCCTGTTGCCTTCAATGCTGAACTTGATGGCCCGATGCACTTTGCTGAGTCGTTTCTGTTCAGCAAACCGTCTCTTGTGCTTTTCCAAGCGACTAATACCTCTCTTAATAGTCCCGGGCTAGAAACAACATCTCAATTAATGGACAGAAGGAGAAAGAACAGTAGACAGCACAGCAATTGTTACTTCTTCCACTTACACATTTTCAACCACACATACCCCTTTTAAATGAAACTGTATGAGTAGATGGATGAAGACAAAGCAAGACAAAGGCCTCCCCTGAAGCTGTTCATGTTTACCAAAACCTCAAAGGTTTCTCAATCTGGAATATTATCAGAACATGATACAAAAGCTGGGAGAGGTATAAAAACATCAGTGAAGTGACAGAGGTACTGAACTGCAGCTTTAGCTCAAAATGCTTTAAAGCAAGAGGCCTGTAATCAGATTCTCACCTGAGAGAAATTCTAGGAAAGTTAACTTAAAAATCTCTTTTCAGTCAGAGATGTTTTCCTGTGAAAACACGTGATGAGCTTAAGAGCAGCCTACTTATCTGAGAATTTAATTTACTGTCCACACTCACTACAAGAGGCCATGAAAAGAACTACCCTCCTGTACAGTAACATGGTGATAT
Source organism: Sylvia atricapilla (assembly GCF_009819655.1). NCBI lineage: Eukaryota > Metazoa > Chordata > Aves > Passeriformes > Sylviidae > Sylvia > Sylvia atricapilla. The sequence goes on from NC_089149.1 coordinate 19,370,041, forward strand.
GGTGACACTCCCAGGCTTAGGAACAGTCACCAGGACACTGCCTGTGCTTACCCTGGATGACTCCATCTCCACGTTCCACTTGGGCCTGACCACGTAGTCTTTGTTGGAGGGCATTGGCACCCTGGCACGGGCACAGAACCCAGGGTCCCCAGGCCTGAGAGCCCTATGGAAAAAAAGGATGTGACTCTTACGGACAAATCTCATCCAGAGAGAAATAAAGCCACCCAGTGTGCTCTCTGAAACACACTGCATATCACTGCCTCTAAAACCTCCACACAAGTTTCATAGCAGTAGTGCCACCAAAATATTTCACTCAATTACAAAAAAAAAAAAAAATAAAAATTCCAACTTACTTTTCTTCTCCTGTTAACACTTTCTCCAAGTCCCTCCGGGGAGTCTGACCACCAGAGCTGCAAGAAAAATAAATATTTATAGGCATCTATACACAGAGAAAGAAATTTAAAAAGGCAATTAAGTATGTTAAAAGACAAGAGAGACCATAATTTACTACTCTTTTATTTCCTTTACATTTACACACCACTTTGCTTCTCTTGATGGAGTCTTAGAAGGATTGCATGTTTCTGCCTGCTACTCCTACCTGCTCATTTTCCTTCGATGAGGCATCTGTTCCAAATCTCTCTGTTCCCTCTCCTCTCTGGTCATACCTTTGTAGTTTGAGGTAAGGCCGAAGATGGGTCGAGACCATTCATCTATAAAAAAAATGACTGTAGCTAACAAAGACCAAGCCTTTGTTTCTCTCAAACCACTGTGCTGATCAAATATAGCTTTGAAAACTTGTGGCCATTATTTATGCTTCATTTCAGCCAAACAATTTTTGAGCCCTTAGTATGTAATGGAAAACCAGCCTCGCAAACAGAAAGCAAGAGCTTTCATCCCCTAAGTCTCTTCATTGTCTGCTCTTTTAGAACATCTCCAAGCTATCAGAATACTCAGTCTCAGAAGCTCCTGCACAGCCCAGGAACACTATTTTAGAAATATGCAGGAAAGTTCCTAAACAAGTTTATCATCAGTCTGCAGTCATTCTGGATGGAATGCACTCCGCGTGGAGTATAGCTGGTTGAGTAGTAAATATTCAGTCAGCCAAGCTCTCTCTAAAGTCCATGGAACAAACAGCCTTCTGGCAGCACCTTCCTGCCTTTGCAGCACACACTAAAGATCTGGACAATGAGCCAAGACAGAACTGGGGCAAAAAAAATGCCATCCTCTGGTTTATGACAATGAAACAGGTGCATGCAGAAGTCAATGTAGGAGTGTTAAGAGCTCTACAGAGTTATGAAACAGATCAGTGAGGTTCCTACATTGCAGAATCTATTCTACAGACAACTGTAGTGCATCAGAAACTATGCAGAAGTTCCACTGATCATCAGTGGAGCCTCAGCCAAGGCACAGGCAGGTTTACGTACTGATCAGCTTCCCAGCCATGTCCTTATTTGGTCTCGACTCCTTGGGGTGTTTGTACAGGTACATCACAGCCCGGCCAATGCCGCTGTGCTTCAGGGTCTCCTGGCTCACACTGGGCAGCTGCAGAGAAAAGGGAAAGCCCGAAAACAGCAACAAATTATGTCTGAACATTGACAGTGTTTATGTCTGAACATTTGCAAAAAGGCCAAAACACACCTTTCACTTAAATCAGCTTGGAAAAACTAAAGTTTTCAAAGTTCCACTAAGAATTTAAGATACCAAACACCTAAATCTACAAATTTGCCATAACATTCTTGGGTTTATACACAAAATTATGTAGCTTTCTAGAACTTTTAGCTCCAAATGCTCTTTAGCTTGTATTACCCCAAAACTGTGCTACTGCCTTCAAATCATTCATTCTATAAAAACAAAAACTTACATGGCAAAGACACTCAAGCAATCAGCTTAGCCACAGAGACTGAAAGCCTACACTGAGTGTGAGGGGCCTTCCTGGGCACTGGACACTTTAACAGAACAGAAAAGAGAAGGGACCACAAGGAAAGAAAATTCAGGGATACACAGCAAGTAACTCTTCACTTAAATCTGGATATAAAGCTGAAAGAGGCAGGCAGGGCCAAATAATAAAAGTTTTTTTAAACAAGCACATCTGTTTTGCAGGTTGCTTCCTTGTGTGTTTCATTGCACAGCCCATCAGTAGCAGCTGCAGTTTATTTATCACCTCACATTTCCATATGGCTGTAAAGCTGTGGAGAAGCCCCAAATCAAATGTGGTTAAAAGTCAGTTCCAAACCTCTTGCAGGATCTTCAGAAGCTCCTCTCTTATCTTTAGTGCTGGCAGACTTCGGTCTGGAAGAGGAGAAAGCCACTCTTTGATGGCAGACATAACACCACTATCGATGAAAGTTTCTTTGAGATCCTGCCTAAAAGGTTTAAAGAAAAGCCCAAAAGTCATGCAATATAGCAAAATCTTAAGATGTGATGTTCCTTTAGGAAAACAGCACATTTGAGTTTGATTCATGTTAAATTACAAGGGAAAATTATGTGTAATTTTAGGTTTTTGAGGTCACATAGCTTCAGCATTTACTTGGAGTAAAACAAGTGTTTTACTGCATATCCAGTACAGCTGTAGTGTAACTGCATGAAATCTTACAAATTCTGACTATTGCCCAAGGTTACAGTTAACTGAAAGAATGACAACTCACTTTTTAAGATGCATAACTACAGTTGGTAGCAAAGTTAATTTTTTTAGTGCTGGTTTCTTTTGTGTGTTCAGCTGACGATCCTCCTGTAGAGAGTTGAAGAATCAGCAAGAAGTTAATCAAAGAAAGAAATCAGCTACTCCCATTCTTTGCAACACTTACAAGAAAAAGACTATTCTATTAAACTGTAAGTGCAGCTTTGGAGGAATTACACTAAATTTGTCCCGTGCTCCACAGCTCAAAAACAATTATGCAACAAGTTCTCTGAAAAAAGGGACATCACTTTAGTCAGTTATTTCCCACAAAAACATCACATTTGGAAACTGTTCCTAAATTTACTTTTTTTTCCCACTTCATGACTTAGATTTCTGACTACAATAACTGAAGGTCCTCTATACTGTGCACAGATAACACATTAGTTAGTAAAGCCTCACCTGAAAAACAGAAAAATAGCTAAGCAGAACAATGGGAAGGGAGAACATGTATTTTCACCTCTGTCATTTCAAAATTCCTTTCATCCAAGGCCTGACTGTCACTATCTGTCCCCTACTTGTCTCCCATATCAAAAACACCCTTGCAATCAACAGATTTCTGTTCAGCTCTGGCAATTCCTTTCTACTTGTCCTAATCCATTGAAGGCTCTTGCTGTGCAATGTTTTATTGCAAGGGAGGAGATTTTTCTCATGCATCTCCTCCCTCTTCCCGCCCCTGTATTTCAAACTTTGCCACCTCATTTGAGGTGTCCAGCTGTCATCTTGTCTGAGAAAGGCTTCCCTGTCAAGCCCAAGAAGCTTCAGTTGCCTTCCAGATTGCTTTCTCACTCTCCTCATCTTTCTGAACTTATTGCCCTTCTGATCTTGTTCTCAGGAAGATTTTTTGTTGTTGCTATTTGTAAAGCTCCTCTAAAGTCCTGTATAGCCCTCGCTTGGTTTTAGTAAGTTCTGCTGTGCTGTTTATTCATTTGATTGCTACTCCAACAATACAGATGACACCTGACTAAAGGCAAGACTCCATAAAACCTTACACAGTAACATATTAAAAATTTCTTCTAGAAAAAGGCAGGCTGCCAAGACAGGAGGTCCCATGAATCTGTTACTCTGACATCATTATCACAGCACTGTCATTCAAACAGTCTGGAAAAGGGCTCTTCTCAGAAACAAACACCAAAGCATGACACATACCAATAACACTATAATGAAATTAAAGAATAGCCCCTCTCTCAGGATTTATTATACTTCAAGGTAGTTTATAGAACACCTATATATCCCTTTTTATAGAAGTTGATCTCAACTGATCAAAGTTTAACAATTCAACTGATCTGAATGTTTAAAATTAGTATTTTATCAAAATTTCAACAGAACAAATGTTTTCATTTAGAACAGCAAAATAATATTTAAATGGTTATACAGACATCAGAAGCTTTCCATAGTGTACAGATTACTCCTCCTGAATACAAGCCAGATTTTTGTATCTTATCAATCACATCTTTTTCCCATAGAACAGAACTGAATTTTAAGGTGTCTTTGGAGCCTGGAAAACTCACCTCAGCAGCTTCATTCATCTTCACAATCATGGCACTGACCACGTCATCTGCGTCACTGATGAAAGTTCCCCCGTCGCGGTTCCGCCGGCGCTTGCCGCTCATGCTCTTCTTCCGCTGCAGCATCATGTCGAAATCTGACATGAAGTCCATGCTGAAACACAACCACAGTGTTAGCTGATGGCCCTTGATGGGAAATGGTGTTTCTGTAGTGTACACTGTGCCTCAAGGTCCTTGTGAGGTAATTGATTATCCTCAGGATGCAAAATGCAGAACTAGCAAAGGGCTCCAATGGCCCCCAGACACCCTCAGACCTTGTATTTGTACCCAACGTGCGCACACCTGCAATATCCAGGGTCCAATAATGCCCTGCCATCAAAATCTCCCCTTAAGGAATATGTTACACAATGACTTACTGCTTTCCTCTTTTGATGTTATCATCAGAGTCCGATTCATCTGCTGTCTCCTTCATGTCTCCATCACCTTTCTCTTCCTCCAAATCCTCCTGGTTAAAACCCTAAGGAGTACAGATAGTGCAAATCAGTGCATGGATCAGGACTGACCATCTACTCAGGTACCTGACACTGACACTAAAAAAGCTTCAGGTAAGTCTTCAGAGGATCCAGAAAGACAAAAGTCTTTTTAACTCCCCCTGTGTCATCTGTCACACCAACAACTCTCCCAAAAGACGAGCTGTAAATGTTACTTAACCCAAAGACAACCCAGTGAGTCTGGCAGATACAAAACTGACCTGATGCACCATATACATTCTCTTCAGATCTAGCAAGTCAAACAGGAGACATTCACAGCAACTTACTGTAAATTCCTCCTCTTCCTCATCACCAGATTCTCCAAATATATCTGCAATCAGGTTCCTGTGAAAGTAACAGCAACATTTATCTATTTGGACTAAACGAGATGTGATGTGCCTTTTCTGCAAAATCTCTTAACGACCGTGTGAAGATATCCCTTTTGTTCTGCCTCCTACTGACTTCCTCCTCATGCCACCAATGAAGGTTAACAGTCGTTCTCTGATTGGGACTTATCAGTTTTCCACTCACCATCACTCCCATTGTCTGCAACCCCAAAAGAATTCATATTCTTTCACACTTACTCTTGTTCATTTCCAGATTCACTGTCACTGCCAAACAGATCTTTCCCTTTTTTCTTCCCAGCATCCTCTTTTCCTTCTTCTTCTTCCTCCTCCTCACTATCAGATACAACATTTTTCTTCCTTTTGTCAGATTTCTCTGAAGCAGCGTCACTGTCTGATTCTTCACCATCAGAAAGGATTCGTACCTTTTTTGCAGCTGCCAGCAGAAAGGAGCATTACTACATGTCCCAACTGTTACTCTCTAATTATTCTCTGACTACACCAGACTGTTGCCATTTCTTAAAAAGCACATCCATTCTGAAGTTTTTTATTAAATCAGCAACTGGAGCTTCCATACACCACATCTATTCATAAAAAAAATTTGTAATTTCAAATCTGTCACCCCCAGTATGTGAAAAAAACCACACAGGAAAAAATTACTAGAGAAACAGCAATGAAGCAGATAAATAACAAGCTACCATGTCAACAGATGCCAGTTAGATCCCTACAGTCTTCTGTTAGACCTTATTACTCAGTAATATTAGATACACATTCACACAGCAAAGCAGTCAGAACAACAGCCTCTACAAATGCAGTTCTGCTCCATAACCAGATCTGATTTATGGTTTCTCACTTAAGACATTTTGTTCACAGAAAAGCAACGATTTAACTTTCACACCACTGCCTGTCACAGCACGTTTTCACAGTATAGTTTCTTACGTGTTTTCTCATTGTCATCCTCACTATCAGAAAGGATGGCTGTTTTCCTCTTCACTGTCTTTTCTTCCTCTTTCTCATCTTCATCGCTGTCTGATATTTTACGTCTCTTAGGAGCTTCGTCTTCACTGTCAGAGCCCTGAAATCCTTTCCTTGCATGTTCATTATCTGAATGGTGAGAGTCATTCTGCACCTTTTCCTTCCTGTCCTCCCCATCACTATCTTCAGACTCTATCTGCTTGTGTCTGGACACATCCTCACTCTCGGAGTCGCTGGCTGGCTGCTTCTGAAGCTCTTCACTCTCGGAGTCACTGGCCGGCTGCTTCTGGGTCTCCTCACTCTCGGAGTCACTGGCTGGCTGCTTCTGGAGCTCCTCGCTCTCCGAGTCACTGGCTGGCTGCTTGTGTGATTCCTCATTTTCAAAATCACTGCTGTGATCCCTTGGAGGGTCTCCATTGTCAGAGTCACTCGCTCGATGATTTAAGGCCTCTTCATTTTCAGAGTCACTTAAATGCCGGTTTGGACGGTCCTCAGTATCAGAATCACTGTCTTTCCCTCCATGAGTTGCTTCATTTTCTGAATCACTTACATTGTGATTTGGGGGCTCCTCATTATCTGAGTCACTCTCTTTTTGCCTTGGGATATCTTCATTTTCAGAGTCGGTCATATGAGGCTCTCCCACTTGTCCATCATCTTCACCATCACTGTGTTCATTCTGAAACAGAAAAATAATCTCAGGTAACTAAGCAAAAATACTTTAAAAAGTACAGAAAAATGTTCTGAATTTTTGCTTGTTCTTCCTCCGATTTAGTTACTCAAGGTGCTGCAAACTGAAATAATTTCTATGTAGAAATAATGAGACAATTTGCATCAAAGGCATATTAAATTCTTCACATCAAGGAAAGTATTAAGAGATCAATGGAAGTATGCTCATCCTGCAGCTCCATTGTATTTTGAGAATAGTAACAGAGTACAGAGAACATTTAAAAAAGGGTATCTAAGAAGAGTCCAGTTGATCGAGAGTAAAAGTTTAGTACTTTTATTTTAATAGGTCAGGCCTTCAAAGTGGTTTAGTTGAAATTCCCAGTTACAAAGCAAGAAAGAGTATCTTGCATTTGTCATTTTATTTTCCTGAAGATCTCAAACAGAGGATGTGTGAAACACATCTCAGTGAAACAGCACATGCATTATGCTCCAAATGAAGCAAGTGCCTGTCCCTTCTTTATCCAGGAAACCTAATTACCAACAACTAAAGAACAAAAGCTAGCTAAAAACACGAATGAAGTTTTAGTCAGACCTTTCAAAGTTTTGTTAACAAGTTTTGTGTTTCTGTGTGCAAGAACAGATTCTACAATTCTCCCCTATGCTGACAATTCCCATGCTTATCCAGACATCCAGGAGAACCCACTCACAAACACACTCATCTGACTTTAAAACTGAAACAATCCTTTGACTTTTCTACACAGCAAAAAAATACTGAGCCACATGCTCATTTTTAAGAGAACTTCTCACAAGCCACCTTGCCAAGTATAATTAATTAGAACATCATCTTTTATCTTTCCAACATCAAATTTCTACTTGGGAAAAAAATCTCAATTGCATTTACCTGAAAATATGAAATTAGATTCTTGAACACTCACTCCATTAATTCAGCTCTCACAGCTACTGTCACCATAATCCTGTTTTCAGCTGAAAACAACACTGTACAAGGAACTTCTCTTTTGCATACTCAACTCAAAGCTTCAGTCAGGCTTTCCTCAGTGGTTTTGTCTCAGCTATAAACTTTTTCTACTTGCAAACTGAGTATTTATTGTCCTAGGAGAAGCTTTAAGACCTGTATGTCCTGAAGTTTCCAAATCTCTTTTCTGCAATTTAATTACCTTGGAAACAGACTTTCTATCTATTTTTATTTTCTGTAATCATTCTACTTCCACATTCAGGACCATAAAAAAAGTAGGTGTAGCTATCCTATACCTACAACAAAGAATACTACTGATCTTTAAAATGCATGATATAGGAAGAATTTTAAATAAAATCAATTTCAATTGCTCTTAGGAACCACTTCCTCCACAATTATTCTAAATGGCAAAGAGCATTGCTTTTTAAGACTTTGGACTTTTTATACTTATTCCTTTGGCTAGCACTTGATAAAGATCTTCCAAATTACTGCAGAATGACTAACAAAGTTACTGAACAATGAAAAGCCCTGGGACCATGCAATTTCAAATACTACTTCACTATTTCCATGTTACTTAATGCCAACTACAAACAGCTGTGGTGACAATCTGAGTTTTCTCTCTCCTGCTTGTTCCTGTCTTTACAGTGATGCATCTTTTGAATTGTTCATATCCAGTAATTCTCATTTCTCCTCACAGAAAGGAAACACTATTTCATTAAAACTTGAATCTGGAATTTTAAAGACTTAATTATTAATATTAGGAAGTGACAGAATTGGGGATGTACACTCAACTGCTCTCAGCTTGTTACTATTTTTTTCCCTTACCAAAAAAATCACTTTGCCCTTCTCCTGCCCAGTATGTCCCACATAAACCAATAACAGATGTATGAGATGGATCTTCCCTGACCATATTACTTCAGAATAAAAAAAGAGCAGCTGGAAACAGAACAGAGAGCAGATTCCACAGCAGTTACAGGTAAAGTCACTGAGAAACACTTAAATCAAATTCATATCTACATTAACAAAAATTGTTTAATCCTTGTTTTTCTATAATTTTTGTGGGTTTGTCTGTCTTCTCTCAATGTCAAGATGGTGAATGCTGAATAGTACTGATAATTATGTTAACAGTAATCAAAGATTTTGCTAAAAAACCCCAGAGGAATAAATAAAAATACTCTTTAAGATATCAGGACCATCATCTTTCCAGCTTCCAGTTTAGAAACTCTTTGGTGAGCAAATAAACAAAATTAACACTAAACTAGAATCGGTAATGATTCTTAATATATCTAAGGTCAGAAGTGTGGCTGCAGGTTATATACACACCCGTTCAGGATTAATCACTAAATTATAAAGAACCTGTTATGCAAAAGCGTGGTGAGAAGACACTGTAATTCTAGAGCATTATTTACTGAAGGTTATTACAAGATCCTGAACCTTTGATCGTTACTGCAAACTGACAATCCCTCCCGAGAATGAAGATGTTTGGTGATGACCACAGCTGGCACTCCCCCAGCAGTCACAGCGTGACCCCCTGGAGCAGCAGCCCCCGAGGTGGCTCAGGTGCCCTGCACACCCTGGGCACAGAGGCAGCAGCTCCTCCAGGCCGGTGTGTGAACGGAGGCAGGCAGCCCCAGAGTGGCAGCGAGGGCAGCACTGCCCAGAGCCCCCAGCCAGCGCCGCAGAGCGCCTCCTGCAGCAGAGCCGAGGGTCTGCACAGCGACCCGCCCGCAGGGACAGGATTCTGCGTACAGCCAATGAATCTGGTCTGCAATATAACTGATAGAAGAAGTCACCAACTTCCCAGCAAAACGATGAAACGCTGCTGTTTATGTTTGATAGTGTTCACCCTCCCTTTTTATTAGTTTATCTCTAAAAAACTTTTCAGAGAAAATAAGTGTTTAATTTTTTTGTTTTCTAGTTTTCCTTTTCCAAATGCTCGCTTGAAAGATCAGACATCCTCAAAACCAAGTAGGTCTCAGGTAATTGCTACTGCATTTTTCTCTAATTCCTTTGCTTTCTTTTCTTCCTCCTCTTTATCTATAAACATTTTAATTGAGATGTCCTTATTTTTTTTTTTAATGAAAGAGTTTTATAACATGAGGCTTTAGTACAGTATAAAATAAGGAATATATCAAAATCAAATTTACAGTGTTACACTTCTACATAAAAATTACAGCTACCAAGCAGTTTATTGGATCAACATGCAGCCACTTTTAAGAGCTACTTCTTCGATATTTTAGTAACTTCAGCAAAATTGAACCCATCTACTACAATCTCATGAAAGATGAGTGTTAAACTAAGACCTACACAACCATCATGGGCAGATGAGCAAGTTCCTCCTTTTCTTCAGATGTGCCTCATATTTATGTTTGTTAACAGCCACAGTCTAATCACAACTTAATCTATGAAACAGCAGCAACTTGGTGGAAGTGTGAGAACTAAGTTATTACAGATTTCTACATGAGCCTGACTTGGACAAACACTGTAAACATGATTTCAGATTCATTACTGTACTAAAACTAATTCTAATTGTCTAAAGCAGAATCAGTAAGGACATCAAAGAGAACATTTATAGATAAAGTGGGACTGGGGGAAGGAAAGCCAGAAAAGAATTGTGGAAAAGAAAAACCCACATACCTGAGACCTACATAAGTAATTCCTCAGGATTCCCCTTTTCTTTAAAGTTAAGAACCTGAAAGAAAAGTTTGAAATTTTAAAACCTCAGTTCTTTACATCTGAGTTCTAAATTAGAGACAAAATAGTAATTAAATAGACTTAACTGATTAGGCTGTCTCAAAGGTTTTATTACCTTTGAGTGTCATTTCTCCCACATACTCCTAAAGATGAAGAAAATATGAGGATGAGAAAGTATTTAGAGTAAATAATATGACAAATGACTAAAAGCTACTCCTTTCAGAGATGGCTGCTCCATATTTGCCTTTTGAGTGCAAAGTGAACTCAATGGAGGGAAAGAAAAATTAAGACTTCATAGCAAAACAAAATATTCAAATTTTGATTTGAACTGAATCAAATAAAGCATTAAGGCTTGACAGTTCACATTTAGTATTGGTCAAAAAGATGGCTTAGCTTAGCCCTTTTCTTTTAACTGACTTTCTGAAGTATTTTATCTATAGAGGAATATTCAACTGCCATCACCAAACAAAGTCATTAAACCAATGCAGCACATGAAGAGGACCAGTTAACAATGATAACTGGTACCTTCTGCTCACCTAAATCTGAAGAAGACATGCTGCAGATGTGAACAACAGTCAACTTCCTTGCCACAGTAAGTAAAATTAAAATCTTAGAGAAGTATAGGAAAGTAAGAACCAATGTTCAAGCATAAGCCAATGACATAGCAGAAAAAGTTTAATATTATTGTAGCAGCATCATGACTCTTCATACACCCATCACACTTTTCTTTCATTAAAACAGAAGTACTAAATCCCTCTGGACAGACAGTTATTTTTCCCAGGCTCAGAAATGTATTTCCTGCCACACTGAAATTGCAATTGTTACAATGAGAGACAATGCCTCACAACAAATGTATTTCTCCCCTTGGAAATATCAACACCTTTCAAAAAAATTAAATTCCAAATGTGTTTTACAATTAAGTTTAAATACATGGGAAGAACTTTCAGTTTATGAAAATACAAAAATCTTAATTCACTTTCTAACTCTGAGTGAAGTAGGAATTCAATAAAGGCAGGGAAAAAACAAAACAAAACAACTGCAAGTTATGCCACAGTGGAGTCAGGTCTTCTCCCTCATCAGCCTTTATCTCACTTTAAGCAACTTCTAAAATGTGTTAATACTGAAAACCCAGTCAGAGAAAATCCCGATCTTTACAAAAAGTTTTTTAAGTACCAAAAAGTTCTCTTGTAACTTTGCTGGCAGAAGACCTGAGTTTACAGGCCAAAATTATTCATTCTAACAAAAACTTGATGTAACTTTATTGTGAGTCACAAACAATTCTTAAAAATTAAATCTTAACTCCCAAACTGTCCTAGAAGTCTAAAGGGAGCCTTTTCTTTTACCAGATCTCTTCTCAGCCCAGTCAATCCACAAATGAAGTAACTCTGCCCCAGAAACAACCCGGGACCAAATCCTTTCCATGCTGAATGCTTCTCTAAGTGGAATCACTTCAGAGGAAAAACAGGTCCCATATAGGAAACTTAACCTGTTCCACACGCTCCTTTGCGAATGACAAGGTGAAAATCAGCACAAAGCAGACTCAAGAGCCAGTGCCCACATCTGACACGGAAGCTGGGAGAGCATTTGTTCCCTGTCAAGGAAACCTACACCTCCGAAGTGTGTGGTTTTACATCACTGTGCAGAATTTCAGGTACAACTTCAAATTCTTTGTAATCCATCTCTTAAGTGTCAAACCCCAAAATTTTATCTTTGTGAAATCGCGGCGTGTGCTAGCATAACAATTAAGAAGAAAACAAACAAACCCACAAAAAGAACCTCAAACCAAAATCGTAGCCAACACACTTGTCGACAGACTATCCTACGCTTTCTTATGGAAATAAAGTTTTGCCCGATTGAACCCAAAAGAGAAACTAAATAAACAAGCATGTCTCGGTTAAGAAAAGATGCCACTTTAGATGACAACAAAAAAGAACTCAGAGAAAACTTTATCTAGACAAAGCTCCCTTAGTACCTCTGAATGGTGCCCTACGCTTCCATTCTCCGATCCAGAATGTTGTTCGTTTCCTTCATCTTCCCCATCAGATCCTGAGTCTCGCTCGTCTTGCACTGGAGTAGCTCCTCCATCATCTATTCCGACATTACAAAAAGAAAGTAAAACTCAGCGTTTAAAGGAACCGCACAGGAACCGGGGGGTTCCCGCTCTAACGGGGCAGGGAAACGGGGCTGTCCGAACAAACCAGCCCAGACACCCCCGGGAACGCACAAAACCTCCCATACCATGCGGGCAGCGACTGACGCACTGCCCAGACACCGGACTATTGAAGCAATTAACACCGTGCTGCCCTCAAGGCCAAGGCCCCGCCGCTGTCCCCCCGAACCCGCGGGTCCTGCCGCGCTCGACGTCCCCCCCGGAGAGTCCTGCGCCCCGCGCCGCTACCTGACTGCTCCCCGCCGTAATAGTGGGTGTCCATGCCGCGCCCCGCGGTGGCGGCGGGCGCTGCCCCGGGCGCTCCCTCAGCGCGGCCCCGACCCGGCGCCGCCGCTCCGCACAGGAACAAGATGGCGCCTCCCCGCCCAGCGGCACCCCCGCCCCGCGCGCACGGAGCGCCGGATCTCGCGAGACTCCCGGGGCAGCGGACGCCAGGGGGCGTTGCACGGTCCCAGCCCGCCCGTCCTGTGGGCTCGGGTTCAACAACAGACCGAGCGAGGAGTTCTGCTCTCCTCTTTGCTTCCGCCCCTTAGAATAGAGTTTGATTTCGGCTTGACAGCTGAAGCGCTGGGGAAACTGAAGGAGCCTTGGAGGATTAAAGCGTTGTAGCCCCTGGGTGACCACGGCAGTGCCCAGCTGCAGGGTGACGTGGCTGTGATCCTGGAAAAGGTGTTGCCTTGTCTGAGCCCTGCGGCAATTTCCAGGAGACCAAACCACCCCCTGACACTGTTAATGGGTGCTGGGAACCACTGCCCTGAGCAGCACGAGAGTTCCCAGCATCTCCCCTCCGCCAGACCAAGGGCCATGTGGTGTGATGCTTCCCCCACAGTGATTAGGGGTGGGAGATCTGGAGTACGATCTACAGCAGAAAAGATTTTGCTATTTAAATAATAGGTAAATTTATCTGTTCTTTACAAGCCAATATTAATGTGCCCCTCCACAAGAAGGTATCAAAGCAGAGCCAGAGCCCAGGCACACGCACATAAGCGGGCTCTGATGCTGCAGTGGGGTTGGCAGTGTTCGTGCCCGCAGCCGGCTGGAAGGGGACCGGCCACGGGAAGGAAGGACAGGTTCTCTCACCAAGTTTAGGCCTGACTGTCCTGGCTGGAGCTCCAGTTCAATCTAGTTCGTGTGTGGGTGGTTCCTCCAGATTTAGCCTTTCGGGATTGACTGAAAGTTGACCCTGAGCTCTCCGGGGATGCTGGCTTCCGGAGTAAACGCGGGCAGGGCAAAACAATGCTCGGATTTTTCAGGGATTGTTGTGTTCTGTTTCAGTGGCCTCTATCCTCTGAGTAGTAGCATTACTCAAGTACTTGGCATGCCTATGATATGCTAGTTGAGGATTATTAGGGATGGTTGCTGTCATTCATGCAGCATTTCAAAACTATGCATCTCATAAATTTGTATGGTGCTGGTGTACTGCTGCTCAGTCTGTCGTAACACCACCTTCATTTTTCCAGGGAAATACAGGTCAATATGAGATAGATAGAAAACTGCTGCACATGTCATTTGGTGTATTTCTGAACAACAGTGACTATTATTGGAATTCTACATGCTGCACATTTGTGCAAATTCGTGAAAATTCAGTAAGTTGAATATTCTGGGCAAAATGAATCTATTTCTTCTGTGCTAGATAGAGGCAGCTTGAAGTGGGTGGCAGAGAGGTTAAACCATTATTAACCAACACTTTCTGTCCAGCAGCAAGCACAGTTTCATGCAGGGAGTTCAGTGTACCAGGCTAAACACAGCTGAACTCTCAGGACTGAGTCATTACTCAACATCATCTATAGCGAAACACTTAGAAGGAGAAATTGGCAGTGGAGTCAGATGTTTATACAATCCTAATTTCTTAGCAAAAATGCAGAAACACCCCCCCCTTTTTTTTTTTTTTTTTTTTTTTTTTTTTTTTCTCCTGAAAGCAGCTTACATAAAACACAGATAATGTCTCTTTGCTTACAGCTCTACTGGTCTTTTCCAGATAGCCACGAAGATCCTTACGTGAGTCTCAGGACCACACTCTTAATAGTATCAGGTCCTTTTTTCCTGCTCCCATATGATTTTTACTTCTTTTAGGTCTTTGCACTGTGTGGTTTCACTGAGATCTTTTCTGGAAGGAGCAGGCATGTGGCAGTATGTGATGTGAGGCTCCTGTCATTGCACTTCTCTGACTTCCATAAAGAAATGGAATGACTTTACACAACTGACTAAATAGGAGGCAGGATGACAATTTTACAACACAACAAATAAAGGAATAAGGAAATAACTTAGGAGTAGTGTAACAGAAAATAATGGACAAGGGAAAACATAAATAGAAACTAACAAAACCTCCCCAAAAAATCTCTGTTGAGTATTGTGTGTACCAAGGTACCTGGAAATTGTACCAAGGTGCCTACAAAACACAGAAATCTATCCCATACTAAAGTTCCAAGAGGATCAGAGTATGATGACGGTGTGCCTTGGAAATTAGTAATTTATAGATGTGTGTCATGTTCTGCAGTGGTGGTGAGCCATTGTCTCAAATTCCAGATGCACTGAAGCAGCACTGATGCAAGAACAGAGATTTTGTGCATTTACTGAGAGTGGAAGGAAGCACAGAGATTTCCTCCTAATCGTTATGAATTCCCATCTTCCTGAAATGAAACCTCCTAAGCTACTTGTGACATGCCATGTGCATCACACAGGGGGAGGGAGCACTGTGTCTGAAACAACCTGACCTCATCAGTGCTGAATAACTGGGCATCCATTCCAGCCCTTGTTCTGCAGGTAACGTGTGTGTGCACACTAACGTGCACATGCCTTTGTTCCTCATGAGCCAGAGCTTGGCAGATACCAGTCTGTAATATACTCCTGTAATACCATCCTGGCTGCTTCCCAAAAGGAAGGATGGAGTGACCGTCAGACCATAATGGGATTGCACAGCGGGGGAGAATGACCTGTCTTCTAGCAAGCAGCGTAAGCAGCGCCCACTTGGCATGTGTGAAGGTGTGTAATGACACAGATCCCAGAGCCCCGCCAGTCTGCCTCACTGTGCAACTCCATGAACAGGCTGGAATGAAAAAAGCCTTTTCCTGAGGATCAGGATGCTCAAGAAAACCATGCGATGCACTTGGAAATCATTTAATGGTATGTACTTCTTATTTAGTTCACTTTGTTCCCTGCACTGCCCCCTTCAGAGTTAACAGACATCAGTGACTTAGAGC
Source organism: Sylvia atricapilla (assembly GCF_009819655.1). Lineage (NCBI taxonomy): Eukaryota > Metazoa > Chordata > Aves > Passeriformes > Sylviidae > Sylvia > Sylvia atricapilla. The sequence continues at coordinate 19,385,775 of NC_089149.1, forward strand.
TACAAATCTGCTTAGAGGAAGGGAAGGAGGTTAGTGTAGGCAAGAGAACTGCTGAGTGAACAGTTTAAATTGAAAATTGTTACACCCAATCCACCTTGCTTCAAAAACCTGAGAGAAATAACTAGTTTAATAGAAAATTATGTTTGGTGTCCAGGACTTGGTGATGCAGAAATGACAAGGCCACTTTGATTTAGCTGGAGAGAAAATATGAAAGGTAGTGCCATGTGCAAATTAAACCCTTTGATCCTGACATCAATCTCTTAATTAGGAAAGTATCAAGAAGAGGCAGTTTTGTTAACACATGTCTATCTGGACCGACCTATTGCTCGGAGCAACAGCAGGATTACTTTCACCAGGGTTCAGCCCATTTTATTTTGTTGCTTTTCTCGGTACAGCATTCATTATAGAATCACAGAATGGTCTGGATTGGAAGGGACCTTAAAGCTCATAGCAGGGGCACCTTCCTCTATCCCAGGTTGCTCCAATCCCTGTCCAACCTGGCCTTGGACACTTCCAGGGATGGGGCAGCCACAGCTTCTCTGGGCAGCCTGTGCCAGTGTCTTGCTACATACTTAATAATTTTTTGAGCTTTATTACTTAAAACGTGATGTCACAGTCTTCACCATCAGCAATTTACTTAAAGGAAAGGTTACAGCAATTAATCAGCATAGACCATGCTACAGATTGCCCCTAATTACCACTACAAATGTTCCTGTGCCCTGCACAGTCCCTCACCAAACTCTGTTCAGCAGTACATTGCATTGCTCATTCCTGGCAAGTTCCCCTCCTGTCTTTCCCTGTCTGCACAGCTCAGCACCTGCCCAAACCTGAGCTGCCCCTGTGCACTAACAGGCCCTTCTCTGGAGGCACCTTTAGCCTGCTCATCTCTCATTAGCTGCATGTGCTGCACAGAACATCTTGACTGCTTCCCCTTGGTATATCAGGTCCCTGCTCCCTCAGCTTCTGTTTTCTACCTCTTGAGAATGTCAGCTGTGGAAATCCATCTCCTTTTCTAGTACGTATTTCAGCTGTACAATGAGTTGTACTTTTCTTTCAAATGACCTTGATTTCCCTATGATTCCATCTAGTACAGTGTCTGCAGGACATAAATCCTGTACTTTTCTCTGAAGTAGCACAGGCACTGTGTCTTGGGCACAAGTGTTAACAAAGTAGTTAATTTTAGAATAAGATTCTCTGCCCCCAAACAGGCTCCATTTGGAATTCCAGCAGGTATGTTTTGTTTGCTGAAGGAATATGCATGGCATTTTTTTGTCCAATTATGCAAAAAGCTTTGGGTTTAGATATCTGCCTTGGTAGTATAAAGTATGTACTTTGATTTCTTTGCTAGTATTTGACCTTTACCTAATAAAATTAGTACTTGGAATTTTGTTCATCACATACAGCATATGGACATCTAAAAACTGTATCAAAATAACTCTGCTAAAGAACTAGTTTGAGGCAAAATCTTTGAGTAGGAATGATTTGCGCAATTACAAACTTGAAGAAAGTTTGTAATTTTATTTCTGCACTTGTATCTGCTGCTGTAAGACTTAAACAGAAACTTGGGTAAGGAGGCTGACATTAAAACACAAATATGTGATGTTGATAAATACATGCTACTCCCAACTATTTATTGCAGTGCTTAAATAACTACCTCTGATTTGGACATGGAGCTACAGCAGGGGCCCCGTTATACAGTGCCGCCACACTGAACCTAAGAAACATAAAATAAGAGTTAGAGTATTAGGTATAGTAGCCCATGCTCACCATTATTGCACATTTACATTTGCACGTTTAATAGTGGGTATACAGACTAGTGCACAGTGTTGCACACAGGGCCCTGGAGGAGGGTGACATGGCTGGCTTAAGGTACATGGAAAAAATCTTGTCTTCACTGTTTGGGCTCATCATAAGGATTGGAATGTGCTTGACTCTTGAGTCCTTGCTTTGGCTGGAGAAACCCTGTATCTGCCTCTCTACAGATGTACTACACTTCTGTGTCTTTCCCATACTGGAATTTAACCAGATTTGTAAGGAGGACACAGAGAGTACTTATGGAGCCAACAGAAAAAGGAAAGCTCTTGGCCATCGTGTGCTATTTAGGAAGAGAGAAGTGCACAAATAGGGAGTTAACATGCACCTAGATTCTGGAACACAGGGACAGAGTGTTTGTTGAGAGATAAAGTCATGACAGTGAAACCAGGATGTTTTGTTCTGTATGATTTGTGTATGAATTTCAGTTAAATGGGATGAGTTAATTTTGTGATTTTGGTCTGAGCTCAAGGTACTGTGAAACACAGACCAGACAGAACACAGATGGATGGGCATCTGCTTGCAGCAAAGAGCTATGGAAAACCAAGGGGAGGTTTTGATGAAGAGATGAGGGTCTGATTTTTTCATACCTAAAAGGGTGAGAGACAGTCCTAGGGAAGTCAGTCATGTTGGAGCAGGGTAAGACCACATGCTAAAGGGTTTTCTTCTGGGAGTGCTTTCCAGAAATCTGAAAGGATACAGGCCCAATGGAGAGACTGAAGTTTAAGGTTCACTCAGGCAAGAATTAGCCTTCATGCTGACTGGAACACCTGACCTGGAAGTGACTTACATACTGAACTGGGAGCAAAGTCCTGTAATAAATAACCGTGCTTCAGTCATTTCCTCCTTTGTGCAGTAGAGAACTGGCACTTAATGGCACCAGGGCCAGTTTCAGCTCCCTTTCCCTTCTTACTCCAATGCTTATGAAAAAGAGGGACCTGAGCTGCAAACGCCACACAGTGAAGATTTCTTCTGGAGAGGTAAATTCCCATCCTGTGGGGTGCGATTTGGTTTATGGCGCGGCATTATTTGTCAAGAGTAGCAGCAGAGAAAGCCAGGCTTGGCCAGAAACTGGCCATGGAACCAGGTGCAGGAGGTGGCCACTTACAGCTTCTCTGGGAATAAGAATTTTAAATGTTGGAACTGCATATCCTGGGATTATACGGGATCTCCTCCCTACACATTTGCTCTTGGTTGCCGTCAGACCGGATCCAGAGCCAGCTGTCCCTCTGACGTGACACTGTATGGCTGTCTCTGCGCTTGCATCTGTCACTCCCTCCTTCTTTGGGGCCAACATTTCTACTCTTTTGCTATATTCTGGTTTCTGGTGCAGCTGAAAAAGTGCTTGTCAGTTGTGAATCACTGACTGTGGCCCATCCTTAGCCTATGTTTGCCAAGGACTCTGCTTCTGTGCCACCCTGCACCACTCACAGCAACAGGCCATCTCAGTGTTGAAGTTGATACGTAGGTCCTGCCACTGAGCCCTGAATAAGAACAGGAGGACTTTGTCATAAGAATAATAGAATATGAAAGACCAACTGGAAAATCATCCTAGTCATGAAATCACTCCTAAAATCCAGCTCCATGGGACAGAAAGTTGCTTTGAAGACTTTAGTTTCTTGGTCAGGACAGCCTAAACTGTCATCATCCCTTAATTAAAGCATTGCTGTAGATTTCTAGCCACTGATATTTTGGCTGTTATGTTCTTGATAGTGAGTTCCTAATTTTATTGTGGTTTCCTCCAGTTCCTTATTTTGCTGTTCATGCCTTGATTTGAATCCCTCCCTCCCATTCCAGCCAAGGAAGGTAAACTCTAGGCCTCTGTTTTTGGTGGTGGGTTCAAGATGGAGGGTCTGAGAGAACTCAGCTCAGAAAGTATGAATTAAACGTGTGTCTCTGGGATAACCACTGAACTGCTGGATCAATGGACCAGCTAAAGATAACTCTATTGTGCATCAAGTCACATTGCACTGGTGGGTCTTTTTATTAGTAAGCCAACCCTGAAGTTCAGACTTCACAGTAATTGTGCCTAGCACTTGATGGAAGGAATTTTTTGGTATTAAAATGTGCACAGTGAAATCTTGAGGGCTGAGAGCATCTCCAGGGTTACGTGGTAGAATTCAGAGCACCACCCCAGTGCTGCAAGTTCTTTGCTTTGTGTAGATGGTGTCATTGTTTCTACATTGGGTGTATCTTACTATGATCTCTTCTTCTTTAACAAAATTATTTTAAGACATTTTGATTTATTTTTTTGCAAGGAAACCCCACTGTCTGTTCTCATCAAAGCCCTTTTCTGACCTAACATTATGTTCTTGGCATGCAGGTTGTATACAGTGATCTGAAACATAATGGTGGTTTTCAGAAAGGTAAGTCCCACTTTTTGCTCTGATTGAGTGATTAGCCTGAGGCCTAAATAGGAGAAAATTACCTTACCATCATGGTTCAATAAAAAAAAAAAAGTAGCAATAACCCAGTACCAACAAGGTATAAAACAATTTCAGCCTAGACTAGGGAAGCAGAGTTGCCCTGCCTCCCTAGGCTGTGCTCTTGTTGAGCAGGTGACCTCTGTCACAAGGTGTGGCACTGAAGCTACACAAGTTACCTTTGGAGTTTTATTCAACACAAATAAGAACTATTAGTCTGTAACATTCTTCATAATCTTTTGCAATGTTTATGGATGCTTTACATTGGTTGTTTGGTTTTAAATGTAAGCCATGAAGTATTTTGAGAGGAAAAAGAATTAATTTTTTTCAGTAAAAACATTGAAACTATAACAATTAATGCTGTGGTGTGTAACAAAAGTTGTATATGACAAGACACAGCTAGAAAGTCCACTGATCTACAACTGTGTTCAGTTTTTATTCCATCTGTCTGTTTGTATTAGGGACTGGAGCAAGAGAAGGTGTTCCTGAGGGCCTGGAGTAGGGAAGTATAACCAGGACACTGGTGCAGGCAACACCAAGATGTTGCTCATTCCTAGGAAAGGGCAGCTATGGCTCATTCCTTTCTCAAGGGACAGCAGAGCAGGTTCTTGTTTGCTCTGCAGAGGTGCCAAATGTTGACAAGGCTCTACAAATGTGAAGAGAGGAATTGGGCTGGATAAAGAATGTTGGTTGGTTTTTTTCCTAAGAGAGATCATGGATACACTCACTTTTCAGCTCTAGCAGGAAAAGTATGTATTTAAAATTTCTCACAACAGAGGCTTCTACATTTCCAGGCATCCAGTATGTACATCTGTTTGTTTGTTTTTATCTTTCCTGGTAAAGTCTATTTCCTCAAGAATCTCTTCTGAGAGAATATCATAGCTCATGTGAGGCTGCCAAGCCAGTTCCCCAGCATTCACTGTGCCCCTAGCCAGCTTCTGAGAGGTAGTGGAGCTGCATTATTGCTGTCCTTGGAAAAAGTGTTGCCTCATTTCCTCTTGTGAGACAACAGGGTTTGATGACTTGTCTAAAGTCATGCTCCAGATCAGCTGTGGATCTGGGAGTAGAATTCAGAGGTCTCTAAATGTACTGCCTGGAAGCAGTAAGAATGTACCCAGTTAAACACTGCTGAAGAAATGAAATCACTAAAAAAGGAAGACCAAGAGGTGTTTGCTTGTGAGCTGCATGACATCAAATATGTCACTGTGCTTGACAGTAGCTTTTTTCTCCCCAGGGTGATCATGTGTGGCTGGACACTGAGCTAAACAGTGAATTTCACGTCCCTATTGGGGCAGTTGTGAAGGAATCTGAGTCAGGACGGATCTTGCTAGAGGATGATGAAGGCAAGGTGGGCTATGCTATAACCTGTAAAAGATTAACATAAAATGTAAAAGTACAAAGTACAAAAGAAGGTCCTATTGGTTCAGACCAAAGCTCCATGTATCCAGGTGGTCTGACTTTGATATGGGTAGGATATACTGAAAGACTAGAAATTAGGCAAGTATAGGGTGGTCACCTGGCATCTCCAGGTCCAAGCACTAGGAAGGTTCAGAGCTCCATAAGATAGAGGTTATGTCTACATGGTTAAGAAAAGGAAATTGATGGGCTCCAATCTCTAAATTTGGTGAAGTTTTAGGTGGAAATATAATCCCACTGAAATCAGTTCATCCCTACTTCATACAATGTTCTGCCTGTGATGACAGAGTTGCACTCTGAACAGTGTAAAAATTGATGCTGTTCAGAACCCACCTGAATGGCTTCATTCAGTATTTTAAACCATCTTGTCCTGGGGAGCAGCAAACCAGTTCATTCCTGTAGGCCAGTCACCTGTGTTAAAAGATGCTTGCTTGAGCATGTATTACGCTGAAGCTCACTCTAGTCTAACCTAGCTCTCCTTTGTTTGCCTCTGAGCCACAGCATCACACGTTAAAGTCTGTGCTTTGCCTGTGTCAGGAGCACTGGATCACGGCTCGGAACATGCATATGGTGCATCTGATGCACCCTTCCTCTGTCCAGGGGGTAGAGGACATGATCTGCCTTGGGGATCTCCATGAAGCTGGCATGGTGCACAACCTCCTCATCCGACATCAGGAGCACAAAATCTATGTGAGTGCCACGGTCATTTCCAGAACAGCCAGGTCACTACTAGGAATGGCCTCTATATTTAAAAAGTGATTTGAGCAGCCTGTGAGCCTTTCACACATGGAGCCCTCTGATTTCTTTAATGACTGAGGGTGCCAAGGAGACAAAACACAGTTTTTCTCTTTCTTGGCTCGAGTACTTTGTCTTTGAAGAAGAGAGGTACCAGCAGCCCCTCAGTGGCAGTGCTGACAGTGGTAGTGACCCCACTTACTTTCTCCCAGAGCGATCATCACTACCAGCCACTGACAGTGAACTAAATCCAGCCCATTACAGCTTACTGCTGCTATTACCTGGAGGATCAGCCTAACTAGTATGCAGTGACATGATTTCAATTGTACCCCAGTCCAAGCAACATTTACTTGATTTTGATGTAATAAGATGACTAGTTAATAAATCTGGATATTTTGTCCTTTACAAGTTTTATCTGTAACTGGGAAATTTGTCATTTCAATTTTCCTTTTCCCTTAGTTTCCAATTTGTAATATTATAATTAATATTCAGGTTTTCCATGTTTGGCCTCCAATATTATATACAGTACTGGAGAGAAGCTGCCTCTTACAACATAGATGTGATGATACTTAGTGTAAAAAAGGATTGATTTTGTAGATCCTACAGTTATAACTACCAAGGTGTGTGTATAGACCTGTTATATTAAACTCTAGCAGCCTGCAGTTGTTTCATGTAGTTTTCAAACAATATTATTGCCTTGCCACAGCCTTCAACAGCCTCCTTCATTTCACTGGTGGTGCTGTATACAAATGTGTCTAAATGACTGTATGAATAGCACAACTATAACTTGGCCCATTAGCAAAGTTCAGCTACATCTGCACTAGAGTACAAAAGCAGCTTAACAAAACACTGCAGAACACCTTACAACAACACCAAAGTGCCCGGTCAAACTGGACTTCTGTGTGCTTCAGCTTGAGACAGAGAGCTGAGCTGTCATTTGGCAAGGAGATTACACCTGGCATTCTTCCTTGGACAAAACCCTCCTTTATCCTGGGATGTTTAACAGCAGCTGATAGTGAGGAACTGGGCTCTCAGCCCCACCCAAGTGCTGCTATCATCTCAAAAGTTTCCCTTCTGCCTCTGTTTAGATTTATACTGAAAGTGGCTTTGGTTGTATTCTTATTTGCAGGTTTACTGTAGCAATAATGCTCACAACTGTTTTCCAGACTTACACAGGATCAATCCTTGTAGCAGTGAATCCATACCAGCTGCTGCCCCTCTACACAGTGGATCAGATCAGACTGTACTATAACAAGAGGATTGGAGAGCTTCCACCTCATGTCTTTGCCATTGCAGACAACTGCTACTTCAATATGAAGAGAAATAAGAGAGACCAGTGCTGTGTGATCAGGTGAATGGACTTGGAGAGGACAAACAGCAGAAACCAAGACTGGCATTGTTTGGGGCACCTTGTGGACACAGGAGACCTTCCAAATGGAAGGGCACAGATAAAGCTAGAGACAACAGAAAGGAAGTATTTTCTTCCCTGCTCCTTTATTTTCAGTCAGGGCTGCAAAAGTTAAACCATAAACAAAGGATTTCTGAAGTCCATTATTTTCTCCCAGAATCTTTGAATGTGCTTGTACATTCTGCACCTGGTCACTACATACAGAAACATGAGCGTGTATGATATATGGCTATCTTTTACCTTGGAGACAAGATATTTATGTTACATGTAGTTTCTGAGACTAGACATTTCCTCAAGAGAAATAACCTCTGCTAACCCAAAGATGGATGGAAGCTTTCTTCATCCTATAAAGAATCAGTTTTCTGTTTGTCATCAGCGTGATGAGCCAGATAGTCTCATTGTAATAGTATCTGAGTCAACTCAGTTGATGTGCTAACACTAGCCTTATCAATCTGGTAATGCAATAAAGAAGAAAAGCAAGTAGTCATTTAATTTAACACAGGTACAGAATATCTTCCATGGTTTGCTTGTATTTAATCGGTCAGAGAATTTAGTTCTCAGCCTAAGTCTGAAAAACAACTTAAATTTAAGCAGATAAGATGATGAAAGACTTGAATTTTCCAGCCCTCTATGAAAGACAGTCTGATGTCTGATCTGCCATTCACAGGGTAAACCTAGGAGTGTTGTTTTTTTTTTTTTTTTTTTTTTTAAACTTGGTCTGCCATGTTACCAAAAAAAAAAAAAAAAAAAAAAAAAAAAAAAAAAAAAAAAGCCTGTAATGATCTTTTTTTCTTACTGCAGTGGAGAGTCTGGAGCTGGTAAAACTGAAAGTACAAAGCTAATACTACAGTTTTTGGCAGCTGTCAGTGGCCAGCATTCCTGGATAGAGCAGCAAATCCTAGAGGCCAACCCCATTCTGGAAGGTGGGTTACTTAGGAAACATGGCTGATTTACCACATTTATCTCAGGATTAAAAAAATCAGAAACAGATCCTTGAACCATTGTATCTGCTTAACTGGTAACCCCTCCTGAAACACTGGTGATGCTCTGCAGATGTTCTCTATACTTTTCTGCCATGTTCCCATGCAGTCCACAGCAGCTTTGCTCTCACACTGTAGGAGAAGGTACCACTGTAGTATATACCCTGGAACTGCCAGGAGCACAAGAGCCCTTGGGACTGCAGAGCCCAAGGCAAAGCCCCCTGGTTTGGCGTTTGCCCTAGACAGTGACAGAGTGACCAGCCAAGCATAGATGTATCTGTAGGGGAGCTCCCTGAGACACCCATCTTTCTTTGTACAGGAATCAACGTTTTCCCAGTAAATCCTTCTGGAGGTTTTCAGACTTGCCTAGATCCCCCGGCTGGCCAGATATAGACCACATTGGGATGATTTGAATATGTCCTTTAGAACCCAATTATCTGGATGCACAGTATGCCTGCCCTCTCTTCAGGAGGCAGACTGAGACAAGACATTCTCAGCACTAGCATTTGGAACAGATGTAAAATACTAGCAGCAAAGTAGAAGGGGAAAAAATCGGCTTGATATTAATGAACTGCAATAATACAGATACTGTCTCTGTCCCTTGCCCATCAGCTTTTGGAAATGCCAAGACAATTCGAAATGACAATTCAAGCCGCTTTGGGAAATACATTGATATTCACTTCAACCAAAATGGTGTGATAGAAGGAGCCCGGATAGAACAGTTTCTCCTGGAGAAGTCCCGGGTTTGCCGGCAGGTGAGGGCACTGGCAGGTGAACATTCTGCCTGTTCTTGTGTTAGAGGCTTATCCTGACAATGCTGTCCATTGGCCTATTTCTTTTATTTTTAGGCTCCAGAGGAGAGGAACTATCACATCTTCTACTGCATGCTAATGGGGATGAATACAGAGCAGAAAAAGATGCTGAATCTGAGCACTGCTTCTGAGTACACCTATCTCACTATGGTAATAATCTCTTTATTCTTCATTATCCCTCTGCCATTTGCTTCTTCCAGCAAGCAATTACAATCATTTGAACTGCAGATGATAGTTACCAAATATGAATAGTCCTTCCCTTAGAATACCAGAAGCAGTAACACCAAAAGTGCTGTGAGCATCAGTTTCAGACACTTCCTGTATTGTCCACCAGTGGGAAGCAGCTTCTGGCAGGTCAAAGCTTTCTGTTAGACTTAAGAAACATAAAGGATATCTTAAAACAGAATGTGGACAATATCCCCCACTTTCCCAGACACTCAGATTTCAAAGGAATGCAAAGGATCTCATGCCAGGGAGAACGATAATCACATATGTGTGCCTTAGAGAAAAATGAACAAGAATCCTAATCCTTATAATAAGTCTTATATAAATAATGCAGGCAGCTGGCATTCAGTGTAACCTCCCATGATTGGTGCTAATGACCATGTCTGGGTTAAGCCATTGTGGCGGAAGTGGGATCTTCATAGGTGAGGTTTCTGAAAACAGCCAGTTGAGTGGTTTAGGACATCAAAGCCATGATGAAAATCCTATCCTTTAGCCTGTGTATATACCTTGTATTAAATACATCAGCTGGTAAGATTTAGGTTGTTCTACAGCTGTGGAAAGAATGTGTTTAAGTCCTGACTCTACTGAAATTAGCTGGAGCTGGGCATGTAATTTCTAGGAATGAATGAAATAAAAACAAGTCTGTTTCTGGAGTCTCAAAAGCAAAACCATTAAAGTTGTGGAGATTTTTTCAAATGCAATGTTTTCAAAACAGTGCAGTGATCTTGCAGCAAAGCTGATGAGTGCAATTGGTACAATTAACCCACTGGCCATTCCATAAAAAGGCCCCTGGGTCAGCAGTAGGGCAATGTGATACTGAAATACGAGGATTGGATTGAAAGAGAACTTATCCATAATTTTGTTACAGTCAGCTGTTGGTACAAGCTGGCATGTTTACATGTTGTAAACTGAAATGTCTAGGAATATTTAATTTTTGTAATCATCACACTATATTGTCAGAAATGGCAAGGGTAAAAAAGGCATTTCCCCATTTCTATTATGGCTGAAAATAGTTTCTATCAGGAGCAGCATCCTAGGACCTACTGTGCAGGCTTTGATGAAGGCTCTTCTGATGCTGCCTTGGATGCTTCCATTTGCCTTCCACTAGGACCTAATATTTTTATTTTGAGATCTGCCTTCTAGTACTTATCCAACCTGACTTGCTTTGGTTTGGGATGAGGGCTCTTAATTTTCCATTGCCAAGGCAGAGAGAGGAAACCAAAGAAACAGGCATGGCCTTGTAAATATAGGTAACCTTGTCAAAGCTTCCTGTCTTTCTGTGCTCCAGAGCAGCCTTCCCATCAGCTTTCCCTTTTGGCTTCCCCAGTATTCCATCTAGCCCTGGAGAAATGCATTATCAATCCCTCCCTTATTGAATTCTTTCTGAGACTAAAGATGAAGGAAGATACAATCATGGGAAAAGGATATAGAATGTTTAACTAGGTTTTTACCTTGCATCCTTGTGGACTCACAGGGTAGCCACCCTGTGTACCAAGGCTTGTCTGCACGTGCTTTCTTCCTTGTCTGGGTAGCAGGAGGATTTTGCTTACCTGTTGGTGTGGTGCTTGCAGGGTAACTGCATGTCCTGCGACAGCCGGAATGACGCCAAGGACTATGCCCACATCCGCTCGGCTATGAAGATCCTCATGTTCTCAGACTCTGAGCACTGGGACATCAGCAAGCTGCTGGCTGCAATCCTGCACCTAGGGAATGTAGAGTTCCAAGGTAAATTCAGTAGTGCCTGTGCTTACCTTTCCTCAGACTCGATGGTAAAGGTGCTTCCCTTGGGTGCTTCCTGCTTCCACCTGCACAGATTAGGTTGTGCTGCTTTGACCTATATCAACAAGTGAACAGTTGGAAGGGCAGACAGATAAGCATCATGAAATTCTGATTTGTGACTCCACTGCCATGTGTTTTGAAAAACAGCGTCTTATTATTATTTTGTCACACTCCCAGGTCTCCATGGTTATAAATAGGCCCTTATCACACAAACTGCAACAACAGAGTATAATGCCATGATACATTTGCTGATTGTTGTTCTGCACAGGCCAGAGGACACAGGAGTGATCTTTGCCCTGGAGATAATAGCAGTCATCCTCCTGCTTAAGTCTGCTGAACAGTTACCTCATAGATGCACTTCTGGTATGGACAGGCACAGAGTGACAGCGTGACCCACCAGCATATGCCAGAAGCTTTCACATTTTAGGAAAGAATTCCTTGCTTTGTGACACAGTGCGCCCGATACAGAGGTGCCAACTGTATTCTTTGGATTAATGCTGACTACCAAAATTAGGGATTTCTTTTATTCCTCTTCGTTGTCTAAATTTCCCACAAGCCAGATACACAGGAAAAATATTTCCAGAAACACATTTTTTGGAGTCAGATATCACTTCCCCAGATCCCCAGTAGTTACTATTTAAATGAATAACCTTGTTAGTTTGGCTGCTGTTTAGCCTGGTGTTCTATACATGAAAGAGCCCTGTAGATCCCAGGATCCAGGTGAAATCAGGACCCTCCTTGGTAAAATCACCAAACCTGTCAGTTTCAAATGAGAACTGAGTACCTTGCCACATTCCCAGCGCTATGGGCACAGAAATACAGCTGCATTAACAGTGATGGCTCTCCCTGAGACTGGCTGTTTCTTCCTTGCAGCGGCTGTGTACGACAACCTGGACTGCTCTGATGTGATAGACTCACCACACTTCTCCATTGCCACCAAACTGCTTGAGGTAATGGACTTTCATCTTCTCCTGCTGGTTCTTCCTTCTCCCTTGTTCCATGAGCACACTGGCGGAGCATGTCCCTGGAGTTTATGTAGGAATGGACATTCAACAGGAGTGTCCCCTCTGTCCTGCTGACACTCCAGTCATGCTGTTGCAAATGTCTCTCCAAGCTGGGGGACCTTTAAATAGGACAGCAAATTGCCAGTGGATGCTGCTAGACAAGCAGCTTATCATAGCCCTCCTCCTGGTACAAACTTTCCTGGATCTTCTTTATCCACCTGGAATGATCAGATCACCATGGCTGTTTCTCCAGGTGGACTCTACTGAACTCCAGAACAGCCTCACAAACCTCTCCATCATTGTCCGAGGAGAAAGTGTGTCCAGGCCTCTGAATATTGTTCAAGCTGCCAACGGGAGGGATGCCTTTGTGAAGGTACTGGTGCTCACAGATCCCCTGTTTAAAGACTGGAGATGCTTTTAGAGCTGTCTTTCTTCCTGGCTGAGGAGTCTTATATGGTAAACATTGACCCAGAGGGCTCCAGGCCCTTGCAGTTTTCAGGCATAGCTTTGACAGCACAATAGCAAGCAGTAAGTTACATCCAAAGTCTCTAATGATGGGCTGTAATTCCTGTTTTTTTTGTTTGTTTGTTTTGTTTTTTTTTCTCAGGGTATATATGGACGGATTTTCTTGTGGATTGTGAACAAAATAAACTCAGCCATTTTTAACCCAACTTCTCAGAAGCCTAAAGACAGACATCAATCCATTGGACTGCTGGACATTTTTGGGTTTGAAAACTTTAGCAACAACAGGTAGGAAACTCCAGCTGCAATGCAATAGTAAGCCGAAAAGCAGCTGATGTAAAGGGAAAGAATGAAAAAACAGAGACACGTGCTCTTTCATCGTTATCCTGATTCTCAGAAAAATTATGAAAATTCCATTACTGGCTTTTCCCAATTATGATCATGCAGATTCCATTTTTCTTCAGTCCTGATCATATTTCTGCCTCCTTCCTCAGCCTTCATTTTAGTGCAGCCATTGCACATCTATTCCCAAACCTGAGGAATTTTCTGTGGGGGAATGGCTATGGAGCTACTATGGCAGACAGCCACTATGTGAGGATGTAGTATATCCCTGTGTCTCTGTACCAAACTTTCGTGTTTCCTAGCATTTTACAATATCTCTTGGGATATATTTGGCATGTAGTACAAAGGAGACTGTGTTGTGTTTCCCATTTCAGCTCATGCTTACATCTTTCTCGGTGTTCTCCCATAATTTTTGTTTGGTTTTGTTTGTTTTGTTTGTTTTTTGTTGTTGGGGTGGTTTCATTTGTTTGTTTGTTTGTTTGTTTTGTTTTGTTTGACTGCTTCATTTCTCTACTCCTAAAGGCAGGTCAGCAAAGTCCCTGGTCAGCACACCATTGTGTCACTGCATGTCACTGCTGTCTCTTCCACTGGTGCTTCCATTCCCAAAGCAGCATTTCTGTTTGCCCTTCTCTTTGTGGGGGGCAGCAGCTCTCTCAGTTGTCAGGTGCCATCAGTTGTCCACAAACCAGCAGCACATACTCTGCAATCTTTTGCAATTCATTTCAGGTGATGCCTCTTGCCTCAGCCAGATAATATTCCTCAGTGACTTTTGGAACAGAATCTAGGATCTCTACAGTCTGTCTTCTGTGTTTTGTGTTCTCTCCTGTTATTTTGTGCTGTTCCCAAGATCTGCAGTCCCCATGGGTCCTCACTGTGGTGAGCACCCCAGAGGCACCCACAGTGTGCCATGACAAGTATGAGGGAATGATACTCAGGTGCAGCATTATAGGGCAAATAACAAAAGAAGTGGTAGTGCCAGTGCAAGCAGAAACATGTCACATGCTCTTAAGTGAAGCAATTTTCAGTTACATATTCCCTTCTATCTCTGGAGTTTCTTGAAACACATGAAAGATCTTTTCTTGCCCACTCAGCAACATTCAGTCATCAACTGGCTCATTGCTGCTGGTCTTTGCCACCACAGAAAATGCCTCCCTTGTATTGCTAAGATTGGCAACATGCAGTGATGGCAGTCACCAGCACTGTGGAATATGGCAGCGGTGTATCTGGATTTGCATTTAATGCAGAGGCTAAACAAATAGCAGAGAGCAGTGCAGCACTGGCCAAAGATGACCATGGGCTTTCATCTTGTTCTTCCCCAGCTTTGAGCAGCTGTGCATTAACATTGCGAATGAGCACCTTCAGCAATTCTTTGTGCACCATGTCTTCAAGCTGGAGCAAGAGGAATACCTTGCAGAGCACATTGACTGGAACAACATTGACTTCACTGATAACCACCAGACTCTGGAAGTCATTGCACTCAAGCCTATGAATATCATCTCCCTCATTGATGAAGAGAGCAGGTTCCCAAAGGTAAATTTCTGGTTTTACTTGTAATGCCTGGCTTTGCACACAGCTCACAGGTAACACTTGGGTTTAGACACACAAAAGTGCAGAACTGGTTTCCAGATACATTAAGAGAGGCAATATCTTCTCCCCATAGATGCTTCTTTCAAATTAGCTCACTGCTTCACTTTCTCCTAGAGTGTGCTCTTCCTGGTGCCTTGCTGTAGAAACTCTTACAGCTGTTCCAGACAGAGAAGGAAGGAGTCTGGATCATTTTACAAGAGCTTCTTAGGAAATCTTTGAAATAATTTATTGTTTGAGTATTGTTCTGCTGTTGGTCTGGGCTGCAGCTTGCTCTTCTTTCCCCTTGCTGACAGACATAATTGAGCAATGTCACCATTGTAAGGAACTGAAGGGGATCTACAAGCCTGGCAGCTAACCTTGGTGCCTGGAAGGTCATAAACAGATAATTTTGAGCACCATCACAGAGCAGGTACAGAATAAGTTGATTAGGGCAAGGGCCCTGCTTGGGATCTCCTTCTATGACAAGGTGACTTGCTTAGTGTATGAGAGAAAGCCTGTGGCTGTTGTCTGCCATGATTCTGTGATTCTGTGGAATGTTATTCTGCAAAGGCCAGTCATCTCAAACAGAAGATCAGAGATGAAAGTAGCATCTGATGTCAGACATCCCTGTAGAGCATTTTCATAGTCTGCAGAGCATGATGAGGCTAAACTGGAGTGTTGGTGCAGGAATCAGATGACAATGGAGGGTGTGCAGAAAAGCAAGCCCCTGCCTCAGCTCATTTATAGTCCTTCAGGTAACTTTGAAAGGATCAGGTACAAGCAGACAGCTTTCCCCTTTCTTCCCTAAGAAGAGGGTGGTTCCACACCATCAAGAAAACACATTTTCCATGATTCCCAGAGCACGTGACTTCTGAGAGCACAGCCCCCACTGGCCTGGGCGCAGGCCAGTGCACAGAGCTCACATGGCCCACGAGGGGATGGCATCATGATGGCACCCCTTGAAGAGAAGCACCCAGCTGACTGCCTAGCCCCTGAGACTCATGGTCTGGGCATGCTGACTGGGGAGTGCAAGAAGAACTGTGCCTGCCCAGGAGAAGGAGGAGGCATCCCTTACAGCTTCCTGGGTAGGAGGGCATGAGAAGGTTGTTGGGGGGGCTTTGCTTGTGAGGTCCAAAGATCTGCTAAATTCTCAGCCTGGGGATGTTAGTAATGTTATGGGGACTTGTGTACAGCCCTAGAACACCAGGCTCTGTTCTTGATGGTGTGTCCTGTCATGATGCCTGAGCCAGAGGTCTGTGTAAAAGGGGAGATGCTTTTGGTACTACCTTTCTTCAGATCTACTACACACATAAGGGCAGAATTCGAGCTTTTGTTATCTCTAAGCACCATTTCTGTTTGTTTACTGAGCACAGGCCAGTGCTGGGGACAATATGCTTAAAATCTGCTTAACCATCCTTTTTTACCTATATTTATTTCTAGGGCACAGATGCCACTATGCTTATCAAAATCAATTCCCTCCATGGTAAAAGTAAAGTTTACATCCCACCTAAGAATGTTCATGATACCAAGTTTGGCATCAACCACTTTGCTGGGGTTGTCTTTTACGAATCAAAAGGTGAGCCTATCTCTGCTGGATACAGAGGGTGAAGGGAAGGGCATGACCTGCCCTGGATATGAGGCTCTGCAGGGTAGTGTTGATCTGAAGTTGATCAGGAGGTCAGAAGGATTACTCTAAACCAATCTGCAAGTTACTGTAAATTAAGTGGATTTTAAGTAGGCAGAGTGGTGCTAGAGCCAACAGGCTGCAGAGGTGACAGGCTAATTCTGTTTCCATCCTATAGATTTCCTGGAGAAAAATCGTGACACACTGAGTGCTAATGTAATGCAAGTGGTCCATTCCTCCAAAAACAGATTCCTGAGAGAGATTTTCCAGGTGGAAACAACCCCACCTAGTCTGGGACGTGGAACCATTCGGCATCTTGGATCTGACCAGGTCTACAAGGTTGGCTTACTGGCACTGTCTTGCAGAAACAACTCATTTCTCCTGCCTTCCATAAAGATCTGGCTCTTCTTGATCTCCTCTTTCTTTTGCGCTGTCTCTGCAAGTCCCTATCTCTTTCATTCAAATTGTTTCTGCCAAGGGGGCTGCAAGAAAAGTCAGAGTTTGGTGTTCATGCTGTAAAGAAGTGCAGTGTCAGCCCTGTCTCTCCCAGGTCTGCATCCCTGGACATCTGTGTAGCCACGCCTGCAGGTTGTTTCAGAACCGTGAGTCATGATGCCTCCCCATGTGTTATCATCAACTGGACATCACTGTGACACAGTTCACAGTGGGTCATTATCACAGACTCCACTGTGCCTGCTGGGTCTGTGCCTAGTAAAAACAAGGGTGTGAAGTGCAATGGCCTAGAAAAAAGTGTGGGGCACGGCTCAAGTTCTCTGTCATGCTCCAACTTCCACATACTTTGATTTCTGAACATTTAGCTATGTAGTGTCGCCACTATGTGAAGGTACTTTTGCTTTTGCTTGTTCACATCTTTGAGTTTTCCTGTCAGGATACAGAACAATCAGCTTGCTCTCTTACCTGTTACCTGTCTATTCTCCTGGCATGGTTTTCTGATCTTGTCCTTTCTTCCTCTGTCTTTGTCCCAGTGTGGCTTTCTGCTGTCCAGAACACCTGGCCACGGACAGGTAAACATCCTGGGGGCAAAGAATGTCAGAAGTGGTATAAGCAGTAACAGATAACTGGCTTAGCATCTCTTAAATGCTGTGAATACCTCCAGATTAAATATCAGGTGTATTTACATTGCTTTAATGCTCTAATGAGTCTTGTCCCTATAAATAAGGCTGTGTTATTGAAAAAAGCAGTACAGCAGCATGTCAAGAAAGGAAATACCAAATGTGGGCTACCCCATGTCAAAATGCACAGAAATAAATAGGGTATTTATTAAATATCCTATAAAATAGGATATAATAAATAAATAGGATCACCATTGGGAATCCTAAGAAGCAGGCTACAGGAAAGAATAATGAATGATGTGCCAGAAAGCACTTTTTTGTCTTGAAGCCTCAGAGTTCCTTTCCTGACACACCACAACAAAAAAGTCACCATTACCTCAAAAATTCAGCTTTAACAACGTTGCGTGTGTTTGATCATGAGGGCATGGGCTTCAGCCTTGTGTGGCAATCCCACTGATAGTATAGCAGAAAGACCCCTAAGGTCTGAGAGTGAAAATCACTTACAGCTAAAATATGTACAAGTTGTTATTATACCCACTTCGGGTGCTTGCTAGCCCTAAGATGCATCGGTGCTGCAATGAGACATTCCCAGGAGCTCTTTTCCAAAGACACAAATGATTGATCACTGGAGGGCAGCCTTGCCCTGTAGCTAAAGCAGAGGGTGGAAATCTGAGTATTCAAAAGGGCACTTTTGACATAAGAACAGCAGGATGAGGTATCCTAAAGATTATGGAAGTGAGGAGAGTCACTGGACTTTAAATTATTCACTTTGAAAAAATTCCAACAACCCCACAATGGACTAAACCCCCCAAACAAACAAACTAACAAACCAGCCAACTGTGTTGTGCTGCAATGATCAGCTAATGGCCTGTACATAAAAAAACAGTGGAGTCCTTTTGTTCCTTGGAATCTGTACTCTTGTCACTGTAATTTAATGTGCCCATACTGAGATGTAGAAACTTAGGCCTAATGTGATGATTTGTGCGAAAAAGACAGGTGGAAATGTGCTGTTACACTATACTACAGTAAAAGTTTACCTTTTTACTGCTTACTGTAGTATTAATGAGCAAGGTAATCAGCCCTCGTAATCCCTAAGGAATGGGCTGTTCTGGATTGTTAGCATTCCTAGCTATGATGGCAGCAAAACATCTGGCCTGGAGTTTATTCCTGCTTTGGGAGTGGCTGTTTCTCACCAAGCTTTCAGGCACACTCCCAGAAAGCACAGCTTGGCACCCAGGCCCAGCACTAAACACAGCCTTGGTTGGAAGAGACAGGTGCATGTGGGCTCCTGTGGGTGGAATTCTACCACAGCCACCCCTACTGCTAGAACTTAGTGCCCAAGCAGGTGAAAGCACTTAGTGGGGGGTTTCTTTACAAGAATAAATGCAAATTAATAAGGTGCAGATGATCAATGTCGCTCCCCCGTAGGTAAATACTTTTTTTCCTGGTAGTTGTCTGATACTGTTACATTGTATAAAAATAGAAAGTTTATTAACTGGCCTCTGAGAGTGAATGATGTTGCAGGCAGCATGTGCTTTCTCTTCCCAGGGCATGGATACCGCCAAGCGGCTCTCAACACTGGGAGGACAGTTCAAGCAATCCCTGGAAAAACTAATGAAAATCCTTGAGCAGTGCCAGCCATACTTCATCCGCTGCATCAAACCGAATGACTACAAGAAACCACTGGTAATGTTCTAACAATACGAAGTCTTGCCCTTGGTTAAGTTTGTAATGAGAAAAAGCTCTTAGTTGCTGTCTAACATCTTATAGCTGTACTTGGCTGCATCCAAGGAGAGCTGGAGTACAGGGTATTCCTGAAATAAACATAGTAGGAGGATACAGCATTGTAATTTACAAAAACATCTCAAAAAGCACCATAGAGTAATGGATAGCAAAAAAGCACACAGGTATATTCCTGAGTAGAGTTAGAGACACCTTTTCAGTAAAGATAAAGACAAAACTGAAAAGTCTGTAGCCTCTCAACATAGGAACAAACAAAAACCATTAGGATCAACAATGATGATACTATGAAATAGCCTGAGAGAGAATAGGAGAGCTGTTGGAGTTTGTGAGAAGGGTGATTTGGCTTAATCCGACATACCAGGAGGAGTCACTTTGTCATAAGGACGTGGCTGGAACTCGGGGGATTTCAACCTGGTTCTTCTCCAAAACCTTGTACGGTGTTGATCAAGTGATTTAAAAATTTTTGAAGCATTGCGTGTGGTTTAGTAAGCCAAGTTTTAATCTCTGATAAGATTAAACAATAATAAGAGCAGCATGCCTGCTGTGCTTTGCATGGTGTGCCCAAAGGCCTAAGTTGCTAATGCAGCTATTCACACTTGCAAAACTGTATGATCAATTCACTGTTCATCTGAAATTGCAGTTCGAGAATGAAAAATAGTAACCAGATTGAGGACTTTCTACTGCTGACGAACACAAAATTGAAGACCCTCTGGGGTGACTTGCTTATGCTTGTAATGAATTAATTTAGTGCACTGAAATAAAAATACAATTTAAAAAAGCATAGCAGGCCATTTTTCAGACCCTCTGAGGCTGGAGGTTAATAGACATGTTCTGAGGGATACTGCACATGTACCTTTTTTCAGTGGTGAGTCTCCTCCTTATCTGCTTTTCCTTTCAGTTGTTTGATCGGGAACTATGTATCAAACAGCTGCGATATTCAGGGATGATGGAGACCATTCAGATCAGGAAAGCTGGGTACCCAGTTCGCTATAGCTTTGAGGAGTTCTTTGAGAGATACAGAGTTCTTCTGCCATGGTCTCTTCGACAACAGGTATGTAAGCAAAAATATGGTTTAAGGCTAATCTAACTTTTCCTTCTGAGGCTTTAGTCTTTCCCACAGCAGAAAGTTCTTGAATTACTGCTGGCAGAGCTGAGAGAGCCAGAGCTGAGAGAGCTGTCAGCACAGGAGATATAATCACAGGAACTGTTATCACAGTAATTATAGCTAAATAGTTAAATAGTCTCTTCAACCTTAGCAGAAAATGCAGAGTTGCTTTGAAGTCCAGCTGTCCTTGGCCTGCTCCACACAGACATCCCAGGCAGGGTAACATCCCGATTCCCATTGCCCTCAGATGGTTTTTATCTGTGATCACACATTTCTCAGGTCTCTGATGTCCACCTTACACCTTGA
The DNA here is from genome assembly GCF_009819655.1 of Sylvia atricapilla. Lineage (NCBI taxonomy): Eukaryota > Metazoa > Chordata > Aves > Passeriformes > Sylviidae > Sylvia > Sylvia atricapilla. The sequence continues at coordinate 19,406,590 of NC_089149.1, forward strand.
CTCTGGAATGTTTGGTCATGCAATCATGTTCCTCCTCTTCCTGACCGTTTGAGCTGAACCACTTTCATTCATTGCACTGTCAGGCCAGAGGTCTACAAGACCTCATCTGTTTCTGTTCTTCACCCTTTGGAATGCAGGGCACTAGATCCTTGCATAGTACAGCTTCTGTGTTTCACAGCCAAGCCCTAACATCATGATGCTTTTGCACATCAGCTGAAGAATGATACTCGACAGAGCTGCATCAGCATCTCCGAAGCAGTGCTGGGCAAGGGTGAAGGCTGGCAAGTTGGAAGGACCAAGATTTTCCTTAAAGTAAGTAAAAAGGACAGGTTATTGTCTTTTCTCTTGAAAGACTGGATGCTTCAGAGTACAGCTTGGCCTGCTTGTGCAGGAGTGGCAACCAAGGAGAACTGGTTGTCTTACAAACTCACTCTTGAATCTGAGGGTGGATCTTTGTTCTTGAAAGCCAAAACACTCAATGGAGAGGCTTTGGTGTAGGAGAGGCTGATCTTGTTTCTGTGCTACAGTGTTGCAGCTGAAACAGCACGGTGCAATGTAGCGCAGCATAAAAAGGAACAGAATACCAGTGCACTGTTGCAGAGGACCACCTTGCCTGCAGCATACTCCCAGCTGAAAACAGTCTTGCTGCAGGCAGATTCTTGCTTGTTTATGACTATAGCTAGACCAAGTCTGGTTAGGTGGTGTGCACTCTTCCTACTGGAACCCTATAAATGCATTTCAGTCACATTATGCAATGTCATGCTGATTTGGGGCCTCTTTCAGATCATGTATCCCATTTCCAGAGGTTGTAGGTGTGTCTGCTAAGCTGGTGTGTCCACACTTTCTTTTGACAGGATCATCATGACACTGTGTTGGAGCTGCAACGCCAAAATATACTCGCAGATAAGGTTCTTCTTATCCAGAAGGTGATGAGAGGATTGAAGGACAGGTCAGTGATCTTATAGAAGGGCATTTGCTTTATTTTGAAGTAATTAATCTTTGTGGTGCAGCTTAACACACACTGTGCAGCATTTCCAAGTATGAAATGCATCAGTCTATACCTTCCACCAGCCCTAAATTTCATGTTCATCATGGTCATGTTCATCATGTAACAATGCACAGTGTATCTATGCAGATGTTGGAAAAATATTTGTTTTGGCTCAGTTTTGTTATTTTCATGATGTTTTTCAAAATGCAGGGCTGTAGCATGTATAAAAAGGAAGGTTTGAAAAGAGGACTTGCTCTTAGTATTTTTAGTGAATAGTAGACATCTGGAAAGCAGGGAATCCCCATGGAATTTGTGCCCTTCTCAGAGCTACAAAAATTCTCTTATTTAGGACAATGCTTTGATATCATATTGATAAGAATTTGATAGAAACTAATTAGTCCTTCTCTTTGCCAAAGATGCTTAATTCTTGCATTGTGTCTGGTTTAGTTTGAAATATCTTCAGAAGTGAAATCAATCACTGTCAAATAAATGTTTGTCCTTACTAAATGTTTTACATCATTATTTGTACTCATGGATCTTCTATCCCCTTAATCAGAGCCATGATATAGGACTAAGTCTTGGTTCGGTTTAGAAATGCTCTTGATCATAGTGAAGGAAGAACTAAAAAAATATGACACAAATGCCCCAAAACTTCCCTCTTTTATTTCAGACTCTGCCTGCATCCAACAGAGTATCCAAACCAAAAGCTTCACCTTGTTTTTACTTTTAATCCATCAGAGCTATGTGCTGCTTTTCCAGCTGCAGTGTGACAATTTGTACCATGGGAGGTTTATCTTGCTCAGAGGGGCTCCTTGTCCTGGCAGCAAAACACTGGGGAGAAAGATGGGAAGTTAACTTGTCCAGTCTTGATGTGAGGGGTTTTCAGCTCTTATAGAGCACTCTGACCACAACAGTTAATTTGGTCTGTAGGTGCTGTGAGTATTTTTGCAGCAAACAAGGCTGACATCTGACTCTGGACATCCCATACAAGGAAAAAGAAGCCTCCTTATTCTTACTACTGTCATAAGCAGCAACAGAGATAACCTATTTTTTGTCACCTCATGTGTCTCTCTGCTTAGGAAGCAGTTCCTGAAACAGAGGAAGTCTGCTGTAGCCATTCAGTCAGCCTGGAGAGGCTACTGCTGCCGGAAGGAATTCAGAATGGTAAGATGAAGGTGCATCAATGAATATATATTTGTGTGTGTTTATATATTCTGCCCTGCCAGACTGAGTGAAGTATTAGGAATCAAGATATTCTCAACTGAAGGGAGACTAGACAAGATGAGAGGGTGTAAAGTCCAAGGAGGGCTCTGGGACCTCTCAGGGCTTGCCAAACCTGTGACATTTCTGCTTTTTGGTGAAATAGGAACCCAACTCACCTTTGGCAGGCCTGGCTCCAGAGACCTGACATATGAGTGATACCACACTACTTATAGTCAAAAACACAAGCCTAGTCTTTGTACATTATTACCATGCTATGAGCAAAGTGTCTTCCCCAACTGCTGCAAGAAAACTGAGAATTTGTAAAAAATTACCAGAAAAGTCTGATAATTATTAATTAAAAAAAAATAGTAATATTAAAAGTATAAAAATAATTTAAAATCTTTTAAATTTTGCCAGGGGAAGTTCAGATTCAGATTGGATATAAGGAAAAAAAAATCACTGAAAGAGTAGTCAGGCACTGGAATAAGTTGCCCCAGGGTGGTGGTGGATACCAACCATCTTGGGATGTGTTGAAGAAGCATCTGAATGTGGCACCTGTGGCTATGGTTTAGGGGTACTTATGGTGGTGCTGGGTCGACAGTTGGACTAGATTTGAAGGTCTCTTCCAACCTTGATGATTCTCTGTGATTCTGTGTGAAAAATATTGGCTGATCTTCTATAAATGGCACATTTTCTGGGTGAGGAAAACTGAGGGCACTCACAGATGATGTATTTGTGTGGCAGGGATTATAATTATTATTATTATATCCCATACAACCCATTTGAGATGGGCAGGAGGAGAAACTGCCAGTTTCAGTCAGAAACATTCTTTATTCTGCATCAGTGATGCAATTCCTTTCTGACTGATTGTTCATTTCTTTCCATTCCCTTAGCTTCATTTCTGTTCTGTTCCTTCTCTTGCTGTAATCCCAGGCTACCATTGTCACTTTCTGGAGCCACTCCCTACAACAGATCCCCCAAGTAACTCTATATACTAGTTTTAAAGGCCTATTACTGGTAGTAAACAAAGCATAAAGGGTAATATTACATTAGCCACTTCCAGTGTCTTTACCTTTGTTGCCTTCTACTCGTCCCAGCTGACATGCCAACCCATGTCGATGGTTTGGAACCATAATGACTTCTCCTTTGTGCCCCACCCGCAGGTGCTGCTGGGCTTTGGGCGCCTGCAGGCCCTGTACCGCAGCCGGCAGCTGGCCCAGCAGTACGCGGCCACCCGGGCGGCGGTCATCAGGCTCCAGGCCGTGTGCCGCGGTTACCTGGTGCGCCGGAAGGTGGCAGAGCAGAAGAAAGCCGTGTGTGTCATACAGGCATATGCAAGGGGCATGCTCGCTCGCCAGACCTACCGGAGGATAAAGCGGGAGGTAATGCTCACAGATGCCTCGTGAACACGTTGTTTCTGTGAAATTCCGACAGAGATTTTATCACCAGCAAGTGTTGCCTTAACGTGGCATTGGGTGTGGATATTCATTTTGGGGTATTTTATTTTGAACTCTTGCCAAGTACAAAAGCAGAGTGTTAAGCAGACTGACCTTGTTTACATTTGCTTTATGTGATTGTTATCATGGATCAAAACTTCACTGACACAGCTGCAGTGGCTTTGACAGAAGGGAGGAAAGATCTGTGTGTATCAGCCAGTCCTGCAAGGGGAGATCAATTTCTACAGCAGGGTCTGATAATGGCACTCAGGGATCCATTCGGAAGGGAATCCTAACACAGTGTGTCTTGGTAGGTGCTACCAGCCCTTGGCAGTCCATAGCATATGACAGGTCTCTCCCTGATTTCCTTTCTACTAATGCTGTACAAACAGGACAAAGCCAGTTTGCAGATTTCTGCCTGTGGCCTAATCCCTAAAATGCCAAATCTTGAACTAAGCCTGTGTTGGGACAAAGTCCTGGTGTGGACAGTTTGTTAAAGACAGAAGGGAGTTGGCTCAGCAGTTGTACAAACAGTCACAGAATAGTCTTGTTGTCCACAGAATAAGCTGGAAGCCAGGAATATCCACTTGAAAGAAGATAAACATCTCATCCAAGCCTTGGGACCACTGAAAGCAAGGGAAGAAGCTGTGAGATTACAAGAGGTAGGTATGCTGGTGGAGGAACCCTGGCCAGCATTACCTAGCTCACACCTGTGGACTTGCTCAAACCTCTGAGCACTGCTGTATTTAAAGAAAGAGAAGACATAGTTGTAACCCTATTTGTAATGATACTTTGAAAAATATAACAAGGGAAACACATACACATTTGTGACTGCAGCGTAAGCTGGCACTTTAGCCAAATATACCCAACACTATTACAAGTCTCTTGAAACAAAACATTTCAAAATTTTAAATATTGTGCGGGTTTCTCCTGTTAGAAATTCTGTGTTTTTCCTGTATTATCTCTGGTTGATTAAATTCTTGAATAATTCCACATCATTATCAATAGGCCAACAGTCCATTAAGACAGCTGTAAGAGCAGGGCCCTGATGCTGATGTGCCAGATCTTTGTCACTGTTTGACACAAGCAACATTTGACTCCCTGTTTCAACACTGCACTGGCAGGGCTGGACCTCACAGTCACACATCTTTGTAAAAGTCTTTCATCTTCATACCCCTTCAGTCTAGCAGAATGATTCTCATTCATGATGTTCCTGTTCAAGTCATGCCTATTTCTGTGTTTAAAGGAACGCCTACCAACTCAGGAGAGAGAGGAGGCAGAAGCACGACAAAGCAGGAATGTGCTTGCCAATAAACCAACAAATCATGATGTTATCAGCGACCAAGAAATGGTGGACAAAATTTTTGGGTTTTTACCTTCTATGATTGGAGGCCAAGAAGGACAGGCTCCTCTGGGTTTTGAGGTATGGAGCTGCAGACTGGCAACGGGTCATGCTTATCCCTTGTGTAAGCCCACAGACTGCTGGAATTCCACCAGTGGTCAGTTCTGTTTAATGAACTTCTGTACAGTGAAAGAATCCCCTGAATTAGTCATCCAGTCACTAAGGCATCTCTTGCAGAGGTGAGTTTTTGGTCACATGCAATTTAGGGACTATATAGCTTCAAACTGCACATTTGTTTCTTTGGTCCAGCCAAACAGTGCCACCCTCTGCATTTTGGCAGCAACCTCATGCTCTGCTGACACTGCTCTCAGTGATTTTCTGCCTGAAACATGCTGAAAGTGACCCAACTTATAAGTTCATGACCCAACTTATACTATATTCTTGAAAGCAGAATTTGGGATATACTTGTCCTGATAGCTGTGGAGGTTGGAGTTTTGTAGGAAGAGGTGGGAAGAATGGAATGGTATGGATAAGTACAGGATGTGAACAGTAACACCTGGATTTTCCATCAGCAGTATTCTTGCTGAGGACAAAGACAGGAAGACCATATGGAATGAATGCATCTTAGAAGGACAAGCTCTGAGTTCAAATGATCTGTTGGTAGCAGCTGTAAATGGCTTTGGGTTTAGTTGGAAAATTCTGGAAGACCTACATCCAAGAGAAAAATAAAAAAGGCAAAACTAAACATAAGAATATCAGAGTTCAGAAAAAGAAAATATGCTTCTTCCTCATGTTCTGCACAGGACTTGGAAACAAAGCCTAACAAGCTGGAGGAAGTGGACCTGGACATGGTTCCCATGAGTTTGGAGCTAGAAGAGGAAGCACATGGTTTGGAAGAGTACACCTTCCCCAAGTTTGCAGCTACTTACTTCCAGGGGTCTTCTACACATACCCATATCCGGAGACAGCTGCGGCACCCACTACTCTACCACGAAGACAAGGACAACGTCCTGGTATCTTGCTCCTTGTTGTTCATGATGAACCTGCTCTCTCCACAGCCCTGGCTTTATGGGTCCCCTCATCCCTGGGTCCTGGTTCTGGCACAGCCCTGGGAACCAGAGACTCCAGAGCTAAGGAGATATTCCTGAGCTCTTATATTGAAAGCAGCAGTTCCCATCAGCATATTTGGGCATTTTGCTGGCAGGCACTTCCCACAAACACCTGCATGGTGTAGGATCTCTGGTCACCTTTGTTCTTACTCAAAGAGGGAACTCAGAGGTGTGTTTTGACTCCTCCAGACACCCTTTGGGGACAAAAATGGACTGGAGAGAAGCAGCATGAAAGCTTATCCATATCTCTGCTCTTGTTAGGGTTCCTGGTCTGTGAGATAGGACAGAAGGGGGAGTGCCAGGCCTCCAATTTCCCATTGAACCAGAGGGGGATTGAGGAGGGTGTTTTCCTTGATTCTAAGCAGCCTGGCAGAATGGAAGACCCTCTCAAGAACTTTGCTATTACTTGGCTTTCTAGTTCTGGGCATGAAGGGTCCTGACAGACTCCACTCCACTGCTTATCTGTCCAGGTCAGCAAATGTAGAGGTCAGCCAAGGTTTCTCCACCTCCCTCCAGCCACAGCACACCTCCAAGGTGCCAGTAAAGGGAATGGTGAGGGCTCAGCAATCACAGAGGAAATCTGACCTTCCCACCGGAGCTGTACCCTCTTCCTTTAGCAGGAAAGTGTTGTGTGTTGCTGTCTTATTGTTTGGTATGAAACTAAACTCTTTGTGTAGGTAGCCAAAGGAAATGGGAATTTTAATTTGGACTGGGTAAAGGAAGAAAATGCTTTTAATCTAAACAGGCAGAAATGGCATGGAGCCATTGGTCCTGTTGGCACTGTCTGACTGTCCTTTCTGCTACTATAGGCTTCTCTAGCTGTGTGGGTGATCATCCTGAGGTTCATGGGGGACATGCCAGAGCCACAAATGTTTGCCAAGAGTTCCACCACCAAGAGCAGCTCCGTGATGACACAGATATATGACACACTTGGCAAGAAAAGCCAGGTCCAGATGAGGAATGACAGCCCAAATGTGGTGAGACAAGCAGGCTATGTTTGTGTTTTCATTTGCTTTCCTTGGTTTCTCTGCTGTTCTACCAAGAGGGAGACAAGCAAAAAAACTCTTTGATGCTACTGTACTTGAAATGCTAGAAGTGCAAAAGGGCACCAGTCAGTCCTGGCAGGACACTCAGCTCCTGCTGGCAGGAGAGGAAAAAACAAAAACATCTTCACTTAAGCATCTTTCTGTCCTTAATGGATCATTCTTGCTGTGCATTAAACTGGTTTCCTATAATGGTAATGTGTATTACAGAGAGAAGGCAGAAGGGATAACAAGATTTCCAAGGGGATTTCATCCCTGAAACTGAAACGGTCATCCAAACTGACAGGGAAGGTAAGAGGTGGAAATAAATTGCTTCCCTTTCTTCTTGCCTGAAACCCTGTCTTCACCTTCTAACAGATGTTATGTAAGCAACCTCCCAGCTGAGAACTTGTTCCCCTGCCAAGCCAGGGCAGCCCCTTTGTGGGATACCTGGTGCAGTGTTCTTTGGAAACAATCCCATGTGCATTGATGTCATCTGTTCTCTGGCAGAGAACACAGGGAGAGATTTATTACTGAGAATTGTTGGCATTACAGAACAGCTTGCCCAGAGGCCTGAGCAGACTGAGAACCATGTGCTTAGGGCTGTACAGGACAGTACAAGAAAGTTCTCCTAGCCAGAGATAGTGCTGTAACAGCACATTTAATGAGTTACCTTGAGAGGGAAGCGGGCAATATGGCCTGGTTCTCCTGCATTGAGCAGAGAGAGGTTTAGCCAGAAAGATAGACAAAGAACATCTCTTATTTATGGGAGAGGTGCCTGCTAAGAGGGGACATTTCTAGAGCATTCTGGGATTCTACTCTGTTTCTTTCAGGTGACAGATCAGCTACGAAGTGGAGAAGAGGCTTTCCAAGAGGACATCTCGATCTCTCAGAGACCTATGTCCAACCTAGAAAAAGTACACTTCATTATTGGCAATGCAATTCTGCGTCCTGCCATCAGGTAGGAAATTTGTACCTCCTTCCTAGAGCCAGATGCCCATTACATCAAGGAAATCCAGCATCCTTTCTCCATAGTCCTGGAGAATGACTCCCTTAATACCTTTTCTGGTATTTTCATGTTGCAGTTTAGGCCAGCTGCCTCAATGTTTGGCTTTCTGAGTACCCCACAGGTATGGAAAGGGGAAGAGCTCAGGGCTGTGACTCAATAACACTTGAAGGTGGAGCACTGCCCTAGAATGAGGGAGAAGAGTCACTCAGAGGAGTAAGAAATATGGAGTTAATGTATACTAAGTGGATGAAAGGTTTCCCAGTAGCCTCTTTTTGAACACTCAAGCAATGTCTCCACATCAGAGACAGTCGAAGGTCTGGATTGCTGAGTAGTTTATCAGACACTAAGGAGAAATCCTGACCACAAGCAATGTGAGGCTGGACCTTAGGCCAATCATGGTGTGAGGATGGCAGAAGCTCGTTGATTCTGACCTGACCCCATGAATCTTCTCCTTTGTTTTATCCTAAGCATTTTCTGCAACAAAGCCCATAGACAGAGGCTGTGCCTTGACCTCAGTCATGGGGTGCATTCCTCTCTCCACAATCACTTTGTTTCATGCTAAAACAGATTCTCAGCAGGAAAATAATGCCTTCAATCTATATATCAGAATAGCCGCAGGCTAAGTACCTATATCTTCAGTTTGTTTCATCAAATGTCTTATCAGGGAACAAAAACCTCCAGCTTAGGTCCTCTCACATCAGATTTGACAAATGTGTGTTCCAAGAGTCTAGAAAAAATAAAGATGATTTTTTAATAACAGTTTTATTTGTATGCAGATTTTTCCATCTGTTTCCCTTAGATCCTTGCTGCAGTAACTTGCAGTTTCAGAAGTTTACTCTGAAGCGCTCCTTTCTCCATTTCTGTACAAGATTAACTCCAAGTTTGTATATAAATACATAAATATATAAATATATAGATGTAATATTAAGCAGGGTGTCCCCCATCCTTATCCCCAAATCCACCTACGAGCAGACAAGAGCCATGAGCTTCAACCCACATGCTGTAGAGAGCTCTGAGCAAGTTACACATCTAGACTTTTGGACAGCAATGCCATTTCACAGCTGGATGACTCAACAGTTGTTTTTCCTGCACAGCCCCTTGCTTCTCACAGAAGTTAATTCAGCATGGGAATTGCACTTGAGCTGCTGAGTAAGAAGGGGTAGCAAAAAGTCCTAAGCATGCCTGGAGCCTTTTCCATAACAAAGTTATTTCCTGTGGTGCATTACAGGTGATATTCTAGCTTATGTGGTTGAACCTAGCTCAGATCTACTTCATCATGCTGCAATCCTGCAAAGCTTGCAATTGAAATCCAGCCAAAGACAGTTCAGACAGTGAATTATCTGTTGCTCTCACATGTTTCATTACAGAGATGAGATTTATTGCCAGATTTGCAAACAACTCACTGAAAACAGCAACAGGAACAGCTATGCTCGTGGCTGGATCCTTCTGTCACTTTGCCTTGGCTGCTTTCCTCCTTCAGACACGTTTGTGAAGGTACACTGCTGACCTTTCCTACAGCAGCTCACATGCCTCAGCTGAGCTGGTGCCTTGTGTATTTTGATGTTTTGATGCTGACAGCTACATAAAATGTTAGGCTTCCAGGGCAGCTGGTGCTGTGGTTTCACAGAAACTTTCTCATCTCATATGCTTAACTGGGAATTTAAAGAAATTACTGCTGCGGTCACATTTAATTTTTTTCATTACACATCATACACTCTGGATTCTGTTGTTAATCATAGCTCTCATTTTAGATTGTAATCTGCAAGGGATCTGGCAAATTTTAACCTCTCCAATTCTGCCTTTCCACCCAAAGACAACCAAAAGGTGTCTCCAGTTACAACCCCGGTGATTAAATATATTCAGGAGACCAGTATAAAATCACACCCCCAAGTTTTATCAGTCCTTACCCAATATCTCTAAACCCTAAAAAGTCCAATAGATACTTGGACTTTTAAATTATTTATTAATTTCCAAGTTTAAATGGATGATAAATCCACTTCACCACAGGACAAAACCTCAGCCTGTGGATCCAACTTGACACAAGGTATCCTCCTAGGTCTGAGAAGCAAACAGGATCCATGGATGTGCATGAAACTTCAACCTTGCTTTACTAACACCCCAGTTCAAATGATCAAATATCAAACAGATATTCATAAATGCTGCTAAATGGACACTACCTGGAACAAACCAGTCACAAGCCATAGGCATATTTTGACACTAGTCTTCATTCAAAGACGTGGAACCATGCAGAATTAATGAAAGACGTGACCATACCCTACCTCTAGGAATATTCTAAATCATTAAAACAACCAGGTGAATGACCCATGCTTGCACTAAATACAGACATGTAAATACGAGTCTGTGTCATCAAAGAGCCATACAGACTCCAAAAGCTCAGTTTATCCAATTCATCTCTTCAAATATCTAATCTTAATCATGGGCTTCAGTTGATATTGCCAGAGAACTTGGTAAAACTAAAAGTACTGATTATCATTAGACCTAATCTGCCATAAGCCCTCTTCCCAGCTCTTCCATTCTTACAGCCTGTCATAAGACTTCAGGCTCTTGGATTGAAAACACTAACTCTTGCTCTAACCTAACCATAAGAATAAAGTCTCCATTACTCATGTAGTTAAACATGGTGGATAGACCGACACAAGTCTTCTCTCCCTTTGGACTGAAAGTTCTAAAGAATGAATGAAAATTAAGTGTCTCAAGCCTCCTTTTTGAAGACATTAATTCCAGCCCTAATCTTTAATATTTTCTGGTGAACTGAAAGCTAATGGATAACTTTAATCTAGTGTATCAGCTGCAGAAGGTTTTTAATGTTTTCTGTGGTATAATATTTCCTAACTCCTTCTCCTGCTCTGTGCATGCAGTACTTGTTGAATTTCATCCACCACGGGCCCACGGGCTATGCTCCATACTGTGCTGAGCGTCTGAGACGCACCTACAGCAACGGGGCCCGGACTGAACCTCCCAGCTGGCTGGAACTTCAGGTAGCAACTCCCTTTTGGCTTAATTATATTGATCTGGGACATTTTATACTGGTTTTTGTAAGTTATACTACATTCACTAACCTGTAATAGCAGATGTTCCTAAATCCAATCATGGAAATCAATTGCACAAGGGGAGTGAAGACCAGCCACCTTGGTCTGGGCAGTTTCTTGGATACACCTCTTCTGGCTATTCAGTTACCCTAAATTCAGAAGAATATGTAAGCAGCAGCAGATTATCTGCAGGGAGATACCTCTATTCACTCAGGAACCACAGGCCAGAAACAACCTCCTGAGGAAAACTCTTACTGTCACTTTTGGAAAGAACTGAGCAAAGCTTATGCTTTTAAAATGAAAGGAAGAAGGGGGTATGATGGTGCTATATTGTCCTCCACTTCCTTTAAATGTCACCCTAGTAATTAAAAATCACATCCCCCCCTTTCAAGTGAAGACTTCAGTTCAATTCCTCTCTAAATCTCAGGGACCCTATTCTTTAACACACATCTTCCTGGGCAATGTACTTGCTGCAGGCCATTTCTCCACTGATGCACGTAAGGCTGTTCCCAAAAGTCATCAGGACAATTGTGGCTCATGAAAAGTCTATCAGTTGGCACTGTTATGTGATTATCAGCTCTCCTGCACTGTGGGGAGGAGAAAACTTGAGTCCAGTGCTGCTTCAGGGATGTAATTTGTATTTATGACTCACCATGTTTTGAAGAAACTGTGTGGGTGTTGGAGATTCACTTTAAGATTGTTGACCAGGTTGTACAGGGTGTGGAGCTCTTAAATCTGAATGCCTTCTTCATTCTTCAGAAGAAAGTAAAGTTTGCCCATAATTTTTTTTTATCTCATTTAACTCTGATTTACAGGCAACAAAACAGAAGAAACCCATTATGTTTAATGTCACCCTCATGAATGGACAAAGCATCACTACCCCTGCAGACTCTGCTTCCACTGCCAAAGAAATCTGTCAGTTCATAGCAGATAAAATCAAACTGAAGGATGTCTTTGGGTTTTCACTCTACATTGCTGTGTTTGATAAGGTAAAGTGTAGGAAAATAGAATGAAAGCTCCCTTCTCTTTCTGTGGAGTTGCTGCTGCCAGCCTCACTGAGGACTCCTTAATTCTGGAACATCCTCAACCCAGTCCTGCACTAAAACCAAATCAGTTCTCAATCCCAGCTGAATCTCAAGTCCTGATAATCCTATTCTGCCTTTCTGTTGGCTCATCACTCAGCAATTATTGCTGCAGCCCTGTAAGGTTTCCTTTGCCACATAGCTGACTAGTAAAAATACATCCACTTACCACGTACAACTTGCACGTTCATCTGCTTACCTTTCTGGAGTTTTTCTTGCTGTCGGGAGGCCAGGAGCATTGTGCTTGTTGCCCTTGAGGCAGAGCAGGCGTGGCAGTAAAGGCAGTGTCCCTGTGTGGCAGGTGTGGTCGCTGGGTGGGGGCCGGGACCACGTCCTGGACGCCATCTCTCAGTGCGAGCAGCTGGTGAAGGAGCGGGGCACACACGAGCGCCACGCGCCCTGGCGCCTCTACTTCCGCAAGGAGATCTTCACCCCCTGGCACAGCTCCCGGGAGGATCCTGTCAGCACTGACCTCATTTACCACCAAGTCATCCGTGGCATTCGATTTGGGGAGTACCGCTGTGAGAAGGTGGGTCTCCTGATTCATCCTCCTTACAAGACAAAATTATATTAATGCTTCCTACCTTAAAAAGCAGGAATATGAACTAAGTTTATAGTGGTTGTCATCAACCCTTCCCTTCTTAATGAACAATCCCTGTCCAGGTGATTGTGCCAGCTGTCACACTGGCAGCTCTAATCAATATTTTGTCCTTCCCTGCAACTTTCAGTTCATGTGGGAGCTTGGAGGCATGTCCAAAGGGGCAAACTGGGTCGTACTTTAAAATATCTTTGCTAATAATCCCTCTGGTGTTGTGATTGTGTAAAGCTCATCCCTCCTTATGCTGGGTGACTATTAAGAGTTATCCAGACAAAAATTGAGAAAACTCCATTCCTAAATAGCTCAAAGGTTGAAAGAGGCTATCTAGCCTTTGTGACATCTTTCTAGACCTCTCTTAATGGATTGTTTCAGGAGGAAGATTTGGTGGAGATAGGTGCAAAATATTGTTATATCCAATTTGGAGATACCATCCACAATGAACTTGTGCAGAAGGTGCTCCATGACTGTATCCCAGTAAAACAGCTGAAGTCCAAGCCCCTGGAAAAGTGGGTGAGCCTTATAACCTATGCACATGCTAAGGTAAGAAGTTTGTCAGGCACTGCTGGGTAACCACGCTTGAGCACCAGCTTCTGCTTCTTTCACCCTTTTCATTTATGAATAGTCTGTTGGGGAAGAAGGAAAACCAACTCAGTTTGAAGATCCCAAATTGTCCATTAGGGCTGGGGGAGCAGAAAACCTTTTCACTCACACTTCCATATGAAGAGCAAGGGGGAAGAATGAAAAAGTACATTTAAATCTCTGAATAGAGTAGCTTTTAAGGCTCTATTTTCCATCTGAAAACCACATCAGGACTGGCATGGGATGGAGTATTGGGTTTGATCTGGAAATGGATTACCTGAATTATTTCCATGGCATCCAAGGTGTGTTAGACTCTGAACACATCAGCGGGGATTTGAGGGAAATTCGGAATCCAGATGCCTGTGGGCACTTTTAGCTGCATGTGGGTCCCTGGACACTATTCCTGACTTACTTTCTCCAAGTTCCCTTGACACCAGTAAGAGCAGAGGATTGTTGGGATCTCTGGGAATGGGCTTGTTCTTTATTATCTGCAGGTCATGCAAACCAGATTTTACTGAGAAAAACCTTGGGTGTGTTTTTTTCCTGCAGGCCCCATACACTCAAGACCATCTTTCCTCTCAGACTGTGAAGGAGCAACTTGTAGATTTTGCTCGCTTTCAGTGGCCTTTGCTTTTTTCCAGATTCTTTGAAGTCACTAAGTTTTCAGGTAATACCTAGAGCCTGGAGGTACAGGATGGATATAAGATCAATAGGAAAATACTTTTAGAGCATTGATAAGGATTTTTTTTTCTGTATTTTCAGGACCCAGCTTGCCTAAGAACCACTTCATCATTGCTATAAACTGGAAAGGCATCTGTTTCTTGGATGAGTCAGAAAAGCGGCTCCTTGAGCTGACTTTCCCAGAGATAACTGGCATCCACACCAACAGGTGAGAGCCCCAGAAAGACAAGATCAGAAGATGGCATCTCTTCCATACTCAGAAAGGGTGTACCTTCTCTGCCACCTCCTTAGGTGATTTGATCTGTTCCTGGAAAGGTGGTTTAAGCTATGTCTGGGAAACAGAAAGGGAAAACTGAACAGCCTGTAAAGGAAATACTGAAAGGACTGTATCCTTCCAGCTGGTGTAAAGTGATCCTGTTCAGTCAGAAAGGTGTGAGGAAGCACAGACAGGCATTGAGACAAGAATGACCCAAATAACTGACATACTTAAGCCATTGTCTGTTGTGCATGGTGGGAGTTCACATACTTCTTGAGTGTCATGGACCAGAATAAGATCACTGAGAAAAGCAGTTAACCACTGCTTGCTCATGGCACACATCTTGCATCAGGTCACTTGCAGAAAAGGGTCTTACATACACAAAAAAGCCCCCTGTGAGGACTGCCAGAGATTTAATTAGTTGTCAAGTTACTCCAAAAGAAGGGTGTTCTTTTGTCTGTATGGAAGCACTTTTGTACAAAACATGATGAAGTCCAGAGTAAAGCTGAACCACTTCAGTCCTTCACACCTACGAGATCATGGGAAGGCAAATTAGGAACTACCAATATTCACTGTAAAGGAGTTATCTGCAAGGAGGGGTGGGTGCCTTGGTTGTGTTTACAGATGGGTCTGTAAGTTTTTCGGATGTTCTGGTAACAAATTGTTCAATAATGCATAGGGCAGTGAAGTCATTCGGACAGAGTTGCACTCTCATCACGCTTCGTGGTGAGGAGTTTGTTCTGACATCTGTAAACAGCGTTGTCATTGCTGAACTGGTGGTGATGTTCCTGGAAGAACTGAAGAAAAGATCGCAATTTGCTGTGGCAATGCATGAGAAAAAATCCCAGGGTAAGTCTCATAACTTTTCTACAGGGTGGGGAAGAAATCACGAGAGAATCCCACAACTTGTTTGAAGGTGCTCAAAGAGGAGAGAGAGAACTTCATCAAGAGTCCCTTTGCTCCTGGGGGGGATGCATCAGCACAGCAATGCTGAGCATAAGGCAATGGGATTCAGTACCTTTGCTCACAAATAACCTTTCCTTCCTTATATATTTTATTTAGATAGTATAGTGTCCAGGAACTCAGCTTGTTTATAGTAGGAAGTTGGATCTGGGCTCTCTGGAAATATTTTGCAGAAGAATTTCACAGAGGCAGTAAACTGGAATTTTCTGTGGAATACAGGTGGCTCAAACAGACATACATGTTTAAAATGTAAACATTAACTTCAGCTACTTACAACTGCTGAGTTCCTTTCCATGCTTTGCTGCCAGTCTAGACACAAAGTCAGCATTCATATGAATGAAACTGAGTTCTGCCATTGCCCTCAGTGGATCAAAGTCAGGGTGTCAGAGGAAACAAAAATGATTGCTCTGAAGTGTTACTGGAAAATTAGCCATATTTACAGAAATCACTTTCTACTGCTAACTGAATCCAGACCTTCGAGAAATACAGTTCCCTTGTCTTTCACATTGCAATCCCTTTGCATTTTCTCAGAGAGTCAAGCCTGAACAGTACACCCTTATTCTGTTTTCCAGAAGATCCTAGCATCCTGTCCTTCAAGAAGGGAGACTTGCTAATCTTCACCGAAGACAAAGACAAAAGCCTGGATGCAGACTCTGGCTGGATCTGTGCCCAGAATGAAAGGACAGGCAAAACAGGGAATGTATTTTTGGAAGACATCTACATCATTCCTTCTCTCACAAAACCCTCTAGTCAAGTGCTGGTAAGGAAAGCTAAGCACTCCCTGTGAAAAGACTGGAAGAAGATAAAAATATTAATATGGTTGAATGTATAACTAGAAGATAAATGTCCCTCCAAAGTCAGAAAAGTTTTATTCCTCCCGTTGAAACAAAGCACTTAATTCTGTTCTGTCTGAAAACAAAACTAAACCTAGCCCAGACTCTAAGGAGAAGACTGGAGCTGCACAAAAGCAATTACTTAAAAAACCCCCAAAATCCAGTCTATTCACCGTGGGAGATTTCAGTGCCTGGAACTGATTGCAATGAAGGGGTATGGGCGTGCAGTTGAATTTTCCTGCATTCATTTTGGGCTTGAGTGGTGATCACACTATGCCTCAAGAGAACTTCTGGGTGCAGCAGGTTACTTAAGGAGAACATGGTCTTTGAGGGAGCCAAGGTTTCTCATTAATGCCTCTGCTAATAATTTTGTCTTCAATTTTGAGAATTCAGTATTTTGGATCCTGTGCTAACAGGTAAAAAGCAGAAAAACTGGTGGCAAAACACACTAGAGAGAAGCAAGTGCATTGTAAAACATGTGTTGTGCTTTGGATAATCACATACATTTTAATGCCTACTACTGTTACATCTGTGTGACTATTCCCAGGTGTTTCTTGAATCTCTGGAGATGCTGCTTTTGAGACAGGTCTCAGGCAGCACAGAGACATACCTGCACACATACCTGACAGTGAGTGCAGAGGCCTGTCTCCATGTGACACCTTTATGTGGCTGTGTTATTCCAGAGTTTGCTGCTGATGTCTCCAGACCAGAGGAGGACAGCTTCACAGAACTCCTTCATGGAGGAACCTGATGAAGAGGATATCAAGGTGAAGCCTTACACCCTGGAGGAGTTCTCCTACGAACACTTCAGGTGAAGCTCTCTGTGTAGAGAACACCCTAGAAAAGTTCTTGTTGATCAGTAATCCTTAAAGCCTATTATGTAATGGCATCTCCCACTTCTGATTGGGTTTCTTCTTTTTGTTCTCTGTAACTGTAACTTTGGATATGCAGAGATTCTGGCACATGGCACTACTGTATCTTAAGTCTGCAGAAATGTGAAGGAGAGGGTAGAAGAACCCCAGCTGGACTGGCTTGTTTCAGCAGGCCCTGTTCTTACTTCTCACCCCTTCTTCAGAAACTAAGAGGAAAATTAGTTTTCTAAAAACCCCTCTTCTTTTTGCAAGCCTCCTACCTTCTGGATATACAGGAAACTTCCCTGCTCTTGCTGACCTACAGAATCAAAGGAGATCTGAGATCACTGTTTTGTGAAAGAATAGGTCTAGAGATACGATTTTGTGATAATGAACTCCTTTGTTCATAGCAATACTGATCCAGTAATTTTGTATTGCTTGCACTTCTCTTCATTCAGGACTCCTGAGAAGGAATCCATCAGCAAAGCGGTTCTTCAGAAATCTCGTGGGCACAGTCAACTGTGGGCACATTCTAAGGAGCCTCTGAAACAGCCATTGCTGAAGAGAGCATGCACAGACCCTGATCTTCGGGATTTGGCCTGCCAGGCCTTCATTGATATCCTTTCTTTGGGATATGTGAGCACTAAGGAGAAGGAAGAGTTAGCTAGATCCACTAAACTACCTTAGCCACCCTACAGGGTGTTTGCATAAAAATGGAGCAGATCAAATCTGTTTCCCTTGCCTACAGAGGAAATGTTCCTATTTCCTCACAGAACTCCACAGCTACTGATGGCTCACATAACTAATAGTGTGGCTTTAGGAATGAGAGATTTATTGCATATGCCTAGAGAAAGCAGCTACTAGCACAATACAAATCACAGCCAAGCAGCAACTGCTGCATAGGGAAAGGGGGTAGGGGCAGACAGGGAACATGATCCAGACCTTCCAGTATTTGCCACTTAGACATCAATGAAGTCACTAACACGTTTGGATCCAGATGAAACTTCCCATTTGCTTTCCAAAATTGGCCTGCTTTTCTCCTTAACAGCACATTCACCCATCATGAAATTCATGGGAGACTACCCCTCAAAACAGACACACTCCTCCGTGGAAGTCACTGACCAGATATTTGTGCCAGCTATCCAGGAGGAGGTCCTGAGGGATGAGATTTACTGTCAGATTATGAAGCAACTGACTGAGAACAGAAACAGGTATTCACCTGGGAGCAAACACCCTGCTCCTGCAGAGCCAGGCCTCAAGTGCAGGGGGCATCAGGAACCCCTGCTGCATTTGTGACACAGCGGAGGCAGTGGGAAGGATAAACAAATGGAGCACTCAGGACCACTCCCTGCCAGGGAGAGGCCATAGAGCACCATCAGTCATCTCCCCTGAGCTGCTGCTTTGCTCCCATCAGCACTCCGTGCTCATCTCCTTGTGGTGTGAGGCAGGCAAGGTGTCACGGAGGCTCTCCTGCTCCTGAAGCAGTCTATAGGGGAAACATGGTACTGCATAGTCTTTGCATCCCTTCAGTGACTGCCCTGACAACTCTCCATTTAAATTTCCCAATGGCAGCATTCCCCTCTCACACTGGACTTTTACCACCAGTGAACAAATACTTTTAAGTAGTTATATTAATTAGCTTACATAAGTGCCTTGCAGAACAGATTGGTTACAGAGGCACCTGCCCACATAAAAGTCTCTGAAACAGGCTGGTGCTTCATCCCCACTCACAAAATGCTAATTTGATCTACTTCCAGGGAAACTGAATTGCAAAAAGCAGCTTAAAATAATATTAATTATTAACACAAATGTCTGTTTCTGGATGCATTGTGTTTATGTATTAATTTATTTTCTGTCTTACTGTTCCACAAGTATTACAGGTAGTGGAACTTCAATCATGGGTGTCTGTTGAATGGCCAATTCCATTACAAGCAGTGAATCTTAAGGCTATTTCATGCATAGTCTGTAACCATGGTGCCAGTGCCATGCCTGATGTATTCCACCAATGTAGTAGCTGTTGTGAGTGGGATCACTGATGTGGAAAAAACAATGCTTGAAAGGTGGCTATTTCCATATACTTTCAGTGGAACAACAAATCTTTCGTCCTTCCCAGGCTGCTGTGTTGTGTACCATGTCCTGCTCTCACACAGACACAAACACCACTGATTGAATATAAATGGGATTAAAATAGTCTGTCTTCATCTGCAAAATTAGAACAGTAAGTGGGAATAAAGAAGCCAGAACCTCTTTATTCAGCGAAGTCTGATGGCCTTTCAGAGCCAGACATGCTGACTTTCCCAACCAAAACCACTTCACACCAGTGAACGTTTCAGAGCAATCCTTGGACACCCCTGAAGTGTGTTCTGCTCCTGGCTTTGGGGCAGAATGACTGACCACCACAAGGCTACAGAGCCCTTAATGGTGAGGGGAAGGTGCCAGAAGAGCTTCAACTGGCAGATTTCACAGATGCAGAGGCTGGAAGAACTGGATTTCTGACTGAAAAATAGTACCAGCTTGATCTGGAGCATTTAAGAACTGCATCTACCTCACTACATAATGCTATCAGTATATTCATTTTTCAGAATAGAACAGGAGTACATGTAAGGGGAAGTCAGTGCATGCAAAGTGCTCATGCCCTCAGCAAAGCTGGCCACTGCAGAGGGCAGGTGAATACATCCACTGAGAAACCACAATGTGAATACATGTGAGCTTGAACATCAAATCAACAGTGGCTTTCCAAGAGGATGGCACCAGGGTCACTGCTGTTAAGATATCTGCTAAACTGGAATTTATATTTATTCATGACTTTTGCATCTGTTATGAGTGTTTCTCATGCAGGACTTGGCACTGTCTTCACATGCAAGCTATCACTGCACAGCAAATGAATGCCAGAGTCTGGGTGAAGGCTCTGTTGATTTTCAGCTCTCTGCAGAATGGGACTATGGTGGGAATGTATTTCCCTTCCCTGTAGCTGGTGTGTGGTCAGACAGAGAATTATATGTGGCTGTGGCAGAACTGTTGGTTTCATGTTCACAGGTACAGTGAGACCAAGGGCTGGCAGCTCCTCTGGCTCTGCACTGGCCTCTTCCCACCCAGCAAGTCACTGCTCAAACATGCCCAGAAGTTCATAGAGACACGTCAGAAAGAAACACTGGCCCCGGCGTGCCGTCGGAGGATTCAGACAGTAATGAGGTAAATAACCTGGCACATAACCAGCTCAAAGTGTTCAAATGTCAATAATCAGGTCCCAAAAAACACACAGGCTAAAACAGAGTGACTCACACTTTCATTTTCCTATTTACATCTTGGTTTTTTTAAGTGATCATTATTTTTAACTTTCTTTATGGACTTTGAACCATTAAAGAGAAGTCTATATCATAGTTTCACTTTTTTATTTCAGAGAGTTAGCAGCATTTTTAAAAGTTCATCACTACACATAATTCTTTGACTCCCAGAGCTGGATATTTCAAGCATGCTAAAGGGAATGCAGCTTGGAATTATGTCATTGACGATATCCTGACCTTACTTTTCTTTGGTGAGGCAGCATGTCCTTGTTGAAAGGATCAGTACAATCAATTCCTATTCTTTGAAAAAACCCAAATGAACAAAGCCCTGACTCTTACCTGGCTGCTCACAGCAAGGCACTTCTCCATCCACTTGGTATTACCCCATGCTGAAGCAACAAGACCCCCAAACCAGTGCATCCTGAGCTTCCAAATGAGTTTTTCTAAGGGACATGACACAACCAGACAGAAGAGCTAACAGGATTTCAACTACCGAACTGTAGGGGAAAGGTTTCCCTAGATTCCTCCAAGCACTGGAATAACCCAGCTTGCCCCTCTGAGAACAAAACCCTGGCATCAAGGTTGACTCCAGCCTTCTCCCTTTTGATGGTGCTGTGATTTACCACTTGCCTACCACAGACCTCATCAGTAAAGAATCTGGCCAGTGATTTCTCCTTTCAGCTTCCATCTCTCTTTTTTCTCTCAGGCTGGGCTGCATTTTGGTCTGTGAGCCTCAGGCTCTAGGGAACACTAACACAGTTGATATCCCCCTTGCAGTGAATGAGGTTTGACACTGCTGGGGAAATGTCATCACACATTGAACTTGCTTTTGAAGTGTCTGAAAAATGCATGTCGAGGAATGCTATTCATTGTCTATTTCTATGGAGAAGACTTAAAAATTCCTGCCTCCCTATATCATGTGCTATTCATGCTTTAAGCCCTGTTGAGCTGTACAGAGCTTCTTTAGTGAGAGCAAATAGGGAGGGCAAAGCAGAATGGGCTGTTTGGAAGGAGAATTTTATCTGCTAAACTGCCCCAGATCTAGAGCCTGGGGGATGGGAAGTGGAACAAAGACAAATCTTGTCTTCTAATAGCAGTTCTTTTCCTAAGATTAAACTTGCATCTACATGTGCATAGAATAATCTATTTCAGTTGGGAGAGATCTTCAACAATCATCTAGTCTAACCTCTCCCTGTAAGTAACCTAGTCTCTTTGGAAAGGGTAGAAGAGGCAGCTCAAAGGACTGACCTACAATACATACAGGGGAAGCAAACTGAGCCCTTGGGTACACACCTTTTCCTTCATAAACCATTTTACAGTTTCATCCCCAGAATCCTGCCCAGGGAACCACCCTGATGGTGTTAAGCAGATCCCACCTTGGCAATGAATTCCTAGCTCAGGCTGCAAGAAGAGGTGGGTAGCCCTATGCCTCTGCAGCCAAACTGCTGCAATTCCTTGAGCTGCCAGGGGCTCCCTCTGATGCCAGGAACAGGTGACTGAGTAGGGCAGGTCCACACTTCATACAGTGCCTGTACAGTACAAAGCACATGCTGTTTGTTCAGCTTGGTTACAGTCAAGTTTTCCTTCTCCAAATGGAAATGTTTCTCTACTGAATGGAAAAAAAATTATTTTTCAAATCCACATAATTAAAGGTTAGATCCAGACTAACCTCCTCCTAAGAGACCGACCAGTTTGAGAGGCCCATAATGTAAGGTGTTCAAAATATCTGAACAGCCTGCTTTATGCCACTGAGGACAGGAACTTACCAGCCCCAGGAGGTAATCTGCTAGATTTGTTCTCACTTTATCTATGTCAGGGTTTTGGTATGACTGAGACATCAGGGCCAGTACCTTTGCTTTAAGAGGCAGCTCTGCTCTGAGGTACGATTTTAGAGAACTGGGTTTGTACAGCTTAAGCACCTCCTAAGTGATTGCACTCCAGCTCTCATAGAAAATGTAATGCTTTCAGCAGCCCTCCAGACCTCTTGGTACTTGGGCTCCAAGTCATTTTGTATCTCAATACACATCTTTTTGCTGATGCAGGAATTAAATAAAATGTACTTCTCCTTGTAGCCATTATACTCACACTTCAGTAAGGAAAAATGCTGCTAAATCAATAGAAGAGGCAATGGTGCTGGCCAGGAGGGTGCCTTACTCATGCCACCTACTTGCATTACCAGAACAGACTTTTACTTTACATGCTAATGAGACCCTCAGTTTCTTGCTGTTAATACACTGAATTTTCCCTGGGGTGGAGGACCACTGGAGCCCACCCCATCACACGGTACTGGCATTTTGGAGGGTGTCTGCTGTTTGGCTGGAATACAGTTGTTGATTTCTTCAATGATTAAACTGATCTCTCTTATGATGGTGGTGGCATTTTCCAGGAGTGGCTGCAGGAAGTGGGCACCTCATCCTGTGGAGGTTGAGGCCATCTTACAGAACAACACTAAGATCTCACACAAGATTTACTTCCCCAATGAAACAGAACAGGTGAGCACTTACTTGTTTTCCCAGCCTTGACCATATTTTCAGCCATTCTGTTCTCATCCAGGAACATATGTGAAGACATTCAATATTCTTATTTCTTCCTCTCCTCTGTGTGACAAGACTCTTGTTATCTCATAGACATTTGACGTGGGAACAAACACCAAAATCCAGACTCTGTGTCAGAACATCGCTTCCAAACTGCAGCTGCACTCCTGGGAAGGTTTCAGCCTCTTTGTGAAGATTGCAGACAAGGTAACTCCTTCTTGACTCTGGCAGGGTAGCCAGACTTCCCCTCCTCTCTTACTCATTCTCCAGACCACCTAAACAACCATAGGAAGCCAAGGACCAGAGCAGGTGATGACTGCTTCTGTCTTACTGCAGGCATACAACCTAAACTTGAACTTGAGCACCTGACAATTATTTTCAGTCTCTTGAAGGGGCTGGATGGAAATGTGGAGTTTCTATCATTCTTCCTCCTCCTATTTTTTCTACCTTTTTCCTGCTATAATTCTGCCTTCTGACTGTAGACGGGGAAAGAAAATTCAGCCTGATACTTGGGTATGTGGCACAGGCAGTATTTTATATGATGTGCTAACCCCTCCTTTGTCTCCTTCATTGCTTGGCCTCTGCAGGTGATCAGTCAGAATGAAGCAGACTACTTCTTTGACTCACTAAGGCAGGTGACAGACTGGAACAGAAGGAATAAACCAGGAAAAGACGGTAAGGAGAATGCCAGCATGACAAGAAGCTGCACGAGAGGCTGTGTTGAACTGGGAAGCAGCTGATCCATCCAGTAGGATTCACTCCATCTTGGGAAGTATTTAGCAGAGACTTGTATTGTTTTTGTTTGTACATACATGGTTACTGCCTGCACCAGCAGCAAGATTCAGTGATCTGATGCAGCCAAGCACTGGCTATCAAAAACACCAGAACATTTCAGGGGGGCAGATCTCTCCAAAATTTAAAATTGGTAAAAAATATTTTTTGACCTGTTGTATCCAAAATACACAGCTGGATGCATGCAAGTTAGAGAGGTTGATCCTCAGATACTAAGAATAAGCCAACACATGTAAGTAGGTTCTTTACAGAGTGCCACTCACATTTTTTGGGTTGTTAGAAAATTTCTAACCAGGTTATTACCTGGTGAT
Source organism: Sylvia atricapilla (assembly GCF_009819655.1). NCBI lineage: Eukaryota > Metazoa > Chordata > Aves > Passeriformes > Sylviidae > Sylvia > Sylvia atricapilla. The sequence continues at coordinate 19,430,513 of NC_089149.1, forward strand.
ACCCAAACACAAGTTATGTTGTCAAGGAACCACTTGATAGAATAGAACAATGTAATATTAATAACAGCAATTCCTTGCACTTAACTGTCCCATGGATAATGTACCCTACTTCCCCCATGGATAATAAACATTTTGAAATCTACATCAAACTCAAACTCCACTCAAATTTTGTATCAATTTGTCCTGACCTTTGTGTATTTCAGGACAGCTGAGGTTCAACTCCCTGAAGCTCTGTCTATGTATCAAAGACTTTCTAACTTCTCTCAGCTGATGTAACTGCTAGGAGCTCTGAAAATCACAGTATAAAGATGTGGGTGTACTAAATCACAATTCATTTGTAGAAGCACAGCTATTAGAGGATATACTCACATGGGTGTGAGAGAATTTGGGTGTACTGCAGATCAGGAGGCAGCTGTCATGAGCACAAATAACAAACAGTGGTAGTCCTTCAACTTCTCCTCCATCTCATCACTGCATGAGCAGTGTCCAGGAACTGAAAACTCAGAATTTTTGTAATCTAAAACAGCTTTTGTGTTGTTCTGTTAGTAATTTTGTTTGTTACTATTAAAACCATAATTACTTTTCTGAAGAAATTCACAAGCCATTTAAAAACTGTAGAACTGTCAGTAGCACAAAGAACACTAACAAGACCTGATCTCCTCAGGGGCTGCTCTGTCTGTGGCATATGAGGTGTACTTCATGAGAAAGCTGTGGCTGAATGTCACTCCTGGCAAGGATCTGAAAGCTGATACCATTTTCCATTACCACCAGGTAAGCAGAGGTATCTTGTGATCCAAGAAATACTCCTGAGAAATTAAGTCTGTAGGAGTATTACTGTCTCCCTCTCGAAAGCCTGCATTATAGAGCCTCCAGAGGAATGCCTCCTTCAGAGGGGGGCACAGCTCAGCCTCAGAACAGATTTATTTCCCAGTGTTCACACCTTAGCTATACTGAACATGTTAAGGGTACAGCTCCTTTACCTCATTGTACTGTGGAAATGCTCGTCTTGCTCTGTAAATTGGAGAATCACAAAAGTTTTAGGTTGGAAAGGATCTTTAAAGATCATCCAGAGAATCTCCAGAAGGAGCCAAAATTCTTGGAATATTCTTGGACTGTGTTTGGCAAAACTTGTGTGCTGACCTCACAAATTTAGAATGTATAAGTCAGTGTTTGCTTTAGCCCATTCTGCCTGGATTCAGAGCTGGTCTCTTCCAGGAGCTGCCAAAGTACCTCAGAGGCTACCACAAGTGTTCCAAAGATGAAGCTGTGCAGTTGGCAGGGCTGATTTATAAGGCACACTACAACAACGACCGCACACAGCTGGCAGCCATCCCCAAAATCCTGAAGGAGCTGGTGCCAGACAATCTGCTCCGAGCAGTGTCACCAGATGAATGGAAGAAGGTAAGAACATCAGCTTTCATTAGTCATATTACATATACAGAGCTTTAGTAGAGAAAACACATTGAGCCACGCTACATTTTTGATCTGATGGTCTTTGAAAGTACCGTGGAGGAATAGTAGTGGATACTGTTGGATTTGCCAGCAGGATAGCAAGAGGATTTGCCTCTTAAAGTCTAGATTTTACATACTCATCCAAAATTCTGAAAGACATCTGCAGGCCTGGATGGCTTATCTGAAGTGTGCATCTTTCTTGGAGATACTAATCTATTTCCAGTGCCCAGAAAAAGGGTTAGAGATAGAAGAGTCAATAAAGGGACTTGGGAGTTGAGGATATTAGACAGAAATAGAAAACTAAGGTGTCTCAGAAGTTATTTCCTGGTACCAAATCAATCGCCTTGCACTGTGTCATGCTACTTACAGCAAAAGGCTTTTTTATCCACAAAAAGGGCAAGGAAGTTTCAGCAGTTATCATTTGGCCTCTGCTGAGGAAAACACATGACATTCTTTCAAATACAAAGGGAAAATTCACCCTTCATTTTTCAGCCAAAGATGTAATACTGTGGGGTGCTGAACACTGGTTGAGTTTTATCTCACACTGTCCCTCTTCCCTGAAGTCCATTTCCTTGGGCTGCTGGGCTTCCTTCACCCAGCAGAGGAATAAGAAGACCGGAGAGTTCTGGCTTTACTTTCCCCCATGGCATAGCAGCTGTTTTCATTTTCATTTTTCTGCTGCTGGGGCAAAAAGCCTGATCAAGTTAGTGAGCTGATGCTGTCTTTAGTGCTAAGACTAGGCATTGGAAACCTGCCTGTCTCCAACTCAACTCCCTTTGTATCCTCTTTTCCTAAACAGAGCATTATTGCAGCATACAGTAAACATGAAGGAAAAACTGTGGATGAGGCCAAGATTGCTTTCTTGAAAATGATACACCGGTGGCCAACGTTTGGATCAGCCTTTTTTGAAGTGAAGGTAGGTTTGAAGGCCTGTGTGAGTTGCTTTGGTAGTAGATCAGTACCAAGGGATACAGATTGACTATAATTCCATATAAGAAAGAATACATTATAAAGCTGAATTCCTGTAATCTCTTGAGGAAAACTCAGTTTCTTCCAAGTGGGAGATGGATTCTTTATCTATTCTGAACTATGTTTGTTGTTTACTGGCAATGATGCTCTAGTTATAATACCTCAACTACAATTGTGTAGTAGCTGTAGGGGCTAAATTGTCCTGTCATTGCTCTCCACAAGAAAATGCTGCCAAATCTTCTCTCTTTGGTGATTCTTCCCTCAGAACAGAGCTGTACTAATCCTCTCATTCTGGAGTGGACAGCACCCAGAAATAATTTCCTATGTGTTACCTTTACCTTCTCCTCACTATCAATCATTAAGCCTGTTATCAGACAGCAAAGTAAAAAATGGACCTGATTCTGCTGTCATGTAGCATTTGCTCTAGCCATCAATATATGGCCAAAATGTTTCATGGTTCATTTGGAAAAAAGAACAAGAAAGAATGGACACTGTTAAAGATCACTAGGCCCCTGATACAGATAATTGCTGGATTTTCTGCTTATCTTGCCGTGTTACTCATTTACAGCAAGCCTCGGAACCCAACTTCCCAGAGATTGTATTGATTGCAATCAACAAGCAAGGAGTCTCACTGATACATCAGAAGACAAAGGTAACAGCTGCTTCTCACAAGTCCATCTAAGGAAGGACTGAAAGGACCCTGCTACTTTAGGGACAGTGACAGGACCTTGCCCAGGAAAGGTAGAAGAGGATAGAGGCTCTCTATTGATTTTCTGTATGAAACTGAAGAAAATGTTACTGCCTCAAATCACTTCTTTGCAGTTTTAACACTGGAAAGGAATAGGATAGAGCATCTTTTAAACAGGCATGGGAATTGTGATAGACCTGGCAAGGCGGTAAGATCAGGAAGATGAATGACCAGTGCACCCAGGAACTCCTTCAAAAAATGTTTTGCAGGAAGCCCCAGCTGTCTAAAAGATCAGGCCATGTTTAAGTGCAGTCTAACCCCAACAGCCTGGTCTTATCAAGTTCTCAGCAAAAGCGACTATATGGATATTTGCTTTCAATAATGAAACAAATTAAAACCTAGTTTTAGATCACTGTAAATCTAATAGATAAGGCAAAGATCAATATATAATGAAAGGAAGTCTCATTAGTGTGATTAAGAATTACCTGTTTGGTGAAAATACAATATACCACTAATCTGGATGCAAGAACTACCTTGATCCACTACTTTTATAAATGAAGTGGGAAAGAACAAGAATTCTGTGGCTCTACAGGTTTTCTTTACAGGTAACAGCCTGTTTTCATTTGAGAATTTTCTATAAATCAGTTTGCTTCCCCTTGCAGGATATTTTAGTAGTCTATCCCTTCAATAAAATCTCCAACTGGAGCAGTGGGAGCACGTATTTTCACATGACAATAGGGAACCTGGTACGAGGAAACCGGCTCTTATGTGAGACATCTCTGGTAAGAAGAGTTTTGCCAACTTAGACACAACAAAATGACAATTTTTCCTTCCCAACTAGGATTGCTACAAAAGATGGTGTGAAAACAGATAAAAATACCAATGCAGATACAAAAAGCATTCACTGCCATGTCAGTAAAATTTAGAACTGGTTTCCAAATTCCAAATTCCTCCCATACATCAAAATTCCATCCACATGAGAAGTTAAGACTGCAAAGCTACATAAGAGGCTTTTTGTCTTGCATGTCTGTCACCAGTTATGTAGTAATGCTGCCCTTTCAAGACTTCCTATTTTCCAGTGAGTGGTACCACCTTTTTAATAACTGGTTTCAGACTATTCACAGTCTCAGAGAATAATCACTGTATTAATATTTAAAAGTAGTTTTGTAAAGATAACAAAAACATTTAAAGGCTAACTACTCTGGCAGAAAGACTTAGATTCTTAAATACAACATTCTTAAGTACAAGTCAAGCTACAGAGTCATTACCAAAGACAGGGCAGAGCTATGCTCTGTAAAGTTTTTGAAATCTATGAAAAGCAGAGGGAGGAATGGATAAATTATAACTAAACCACGGGCAGATATTGAAAGAAAAGATGTTCATGCAAGGAAGAACCTGAGAAGATGATAAACAAGGGAAGAAATTATAGTTATTTTTGCTTCTGGAGCTCCCTGAAAGATTTAAGACTTTTTTCTTTCTTGACAGGGTTACAAAATGGATGACCTGTTAACATCCTATGTACACCTGCTCATGAATGCTGTAAACAAGCAAAAGAATCTCCCAGCCTGAGTGGAAATGGAGCCCATGACCTGTACTTGTGCCAAACTACCTGTAATTTCATATCCCAGAAGAAATGCCATTTATAAAATACTAATCTTGATCATTGATCTTCTGATCACACACTGAATGAACTGAGTTGCTGAAATTCTACTACAAGAGAAGCTCAAATGAGCATGTGCTTTCAAGTATCTGTAACACCTGTGTTAGATGTAGTATGAGAATTCCACTCAGATACTGGATTTAGAGAAAGTTTAGATGGATTTTTATGTTCTGTGGGAGTGGGGAAACCCAGTGAGGGCCCCTTCTAATAGCCTGAATCTCCTCCACTCTAAGACAGACAGACATTAAGAGCTGTCTTCCTTTTGGAAAGAAAATTGCCCTTATTGTATATGCTCTTACCAAATGCACAGACTCCAAGAGTCTTTGAAAACAAAGGTAGTTTTCTTCCCCCTACTGGCAATTCTAAGAGTGAAGATATGCCCTTGAGTAATAGATAACTGGACACTTTGAAAGGCAAGATGCTGGGTTTCATCCTCTGATCCCTAGGTTACATGCTGCACTTTACAGTAAACTGACAGCCAATTACTGTCAGAATGTAACTGTCCTTTCTGCATGCTGCTAAACTTGCACACTGTCCCCTGACTGACCACAGCCTTGCTTAAATTAAATAGTCTTCTTTCTTCCACGTTATAATGCTCTTGGAAACTTAACAACTGCTTTCTACTGTGCAATTTCTAGTAAGATCTGAAATGAGCGTGGGGTTTCAGTCCATCACTTTTAGTTGTTCCTATTTCAAGATATAGATGAGCTATTCAGTGCAAATCAGAATTGAAGAACTCAGTCTAACAGAGGTCTCTTGAAAAGAGACTTTTCTGCTCCACAAAAATGTTCTGTTTGGAGTTATGCAGACATTCCTTCATGAGACAAGAATAATAGCTTTAATTTGTCCTGATCTTTTCTGCTTCCTGTTTAGCAGACAGTTTGAGTGGTAAAATTTGATTCAGCACTTGTTTATCTCTAAGAGCTTTAGAGAAACGCAGCTTTGGTGCCACGAGAACCAGAGTGTGCTCCGAGTGTGTAAAGCAGCTATAGACTATGGTAGGAGTCAGCTCAGCTGCTTCCCCCTCAGAACAAGTACTCCTCCCTCACTCCCAGTGAAACATGAACATGTCTTAAAGCATTTACACCAAGTTCCTTGAGACACAGTCTGGCAGTGCTGAAAAAGCAGCTCTGCCTGATCTCTCAACTTTGCCAACAGATGCACAATGGTTCTCTTGTTCCCTCTGACATGTGTATGTAAAATTCGAATGCTGGTGGGAGTTTTGTATATGGGTGGCAGGGAAGAGCCCCACTCTCTTTGTGCATCTAAACAAGTGCCAGACCTGTCATAATAGTTGATCTTTTTGGAAGCAGTTAGATTTTCCTGCTGTAACATCCATTGCTGGCAATGGAAACACTGGAGTCTAATCACCTGGAACGGTTTTGTCATCCAGTGTTTGATCTAAGTAGCTAGAAGTGAGAAATGTTCAACACTTCATGTGTACAAAAAGAAATTTTGCAGCCAAACTATATTGTTTCTGGTTTTTAAATAAAGACTGCAGAAAATCAACCACAGTGTCTTTTTTTAACCAAGAAAAGTTGAATGTGTGCTCCAGATCCATGTAAACTAAATCTACCAATATCCACTATATCCTGTAAATGATCATACCATAAAAAGCATACCATCTGCTCATGACATACACAACACAGTTTGTACAACACAGCCACTAAAAGGAGATACTCCTTTCTGCACATCCTCATCAACCAACACATCACCACAGAAGCAGCACAGATTCAAAACATGAATTCACTGTAACAGTGCCTCAGGTTTTGGCAATCCCAGAGTTCCTCAGAGTGGGTAATTGTCTCTGGCTAAGCACTGAAAATATGGTATTAACTGGACACTATACATTTTTTTTCCCTTTTTTTTTTTTTTTTTTTTGTTGTGTAAATATTTAAAATGTATTACAGTTAACTTTAATACAAGAACATACAAAGGCACAGTATTACAGCATTTCAATCAACAGTCGTGTTTTGGTTAGACAGCTCAAACAATGTGTGATAAAGTGAGAGCTCTACACAGTGCAGAATCCATCAAGGCCCGAACCAAGGCATGGAGCTGCTAATTCTTTTCTCAGTCTAATAACCTCAGCACTTAACAGTGCTTTACAGGCTAGTATAACCACATTTATTATATGCTTGCCTGCAATCTATTCCTTCCCCATCCAGTCACTTCTGAAAGAATGTCAGTTGTATCATCTAATACCAACCATGCCAGGAATTCTCTGTAGGAAAGGCTGACCACTGTTTGCTAGCATTTCACAGACTGCTGTAAAAACACCAGGATGCAAATCCTAGAGAGTGGATTAGTGCCATGAAAAAAGACTGCAAGTGATTAGCATACCTTTGAATACAAACAAGCTTCACATACCATGCTTTCTAAAACCAAAACTATTTTCAAGTGTACTCAGTGAGTGTTAGTGACTTTAATTAGGTATAAATATGACTGTAAACCATAAATGTATAGTATGAGACAACAGCTTTTATTAAGTGTAGATTTCTGAGCCAAGTTCAACCTTCATGTGAATTTCTGGTCTTTAGTGGTGTGATTAGGAAGAATTTGGCCAGCAGGTCTATTTACAGCAATGGAAAATAACATGCAGCTTATTTCTTACTGACACCTTGACTATATTTATTAAAAAGAGAACAAAACCCAACCTATCAGCCTACCAAGGAGAACTTGTGAGTTTGAACTATATTCTACTTGGTTTTTAAAAAGCAGACTGACAGAAGTAGGGGAAGATGCATTTTTAAGCCATATATATAGAGAGAGATCAGGGATTACAATTATTTTTTTCACCCATTAATTTTGTGAAATGTCCTGAAGATAAGGACATATTCCAAATCCTAGAGAACTGAGCAGCTTATCGAAGAGAATGGTATCAACTCTCCTTTGAACTCTGAAGCTTTCTAAGTTTGCCCAATTTCTAACACGAGACAAGGTGAAAGCGCACACTAAATCTTTACTGGCAGCACAGAACTAATGCCATTCACCTTCGCATGCATGCATTTTCCATTGCTGAATGTGAGAGTGGCTGCTGAAAGAACTTTACCTATTGGCTGCTAGTTACTTAGTCCTTCCATATCTACCAGGAATGTGTGGCTGTGTGTTCCTCCACCACTTCCCAGGAGGCTGGGGACACACAGCTGCTCAGATTCAGCATTAGCCATGGCCTGTGACTGAGGTTACAGGAACAGATCAGAATGTTCTATGCTCAGGAGAATCTGCATAGCATACTGAGATGCACCTAGGACAGAACTTCCAGAGTTTTATGCTGTGACAGAATGCCAAACAACAGGTTTGATTGTAAATGGGGGTCTTTGCAGGGCCACACTGCTGCATCAAAAGACATGCTGTTCTTTGTGCCCTTAACTAAAAGACCATTTTAAGGGTGGTGAGAGAACAGTGAACAGCCACATGCTCTCTTAAAGAAGTGACACAAGCAGCTGCTATTACTGGGATCTACAATGCAAATTGGTCAGAAGATGAAAGAGTTTACTGCTAAAATTAGACCTATCCCCTCATCACTGTTAGAGTGGATACACTATGACCAGTTAAAAGATTACAGTAACTTACAGCAACAAAAAGCAAAGCGGCTGAGGGAAACAGAGTTAGCAAAGGCAGTGAAGATCTAAGAGATGGTGTCACATGTTGGATTCTGATCAGGTATCCAGGATTTTCCACCATTGCTTTGGTATTACCCATGGTGCAGTTCCATGGGTATTGATGCAGCAAGCATGGTGACACAATTCTAAGGCAGACTACGGCCCCAATCCAACTGCTGCTCACACATAAAAAAAGTGGGGAAGCTTTAACTTCTTCCTACCTAAACCAACTGTGGCTGCAGGGTGCTGTCTAGGCCCAACTGCTGTGTTCATTTGACTGACTAAACCAGCCATTTTTTGGAAGATTTAAATCATGCAAAGGACAGTAGTCCTCCAGTGCTTGTCATCCTTGCAAAAGGGCAGGTACAGTCTCACAGCTGCTCATGGAAAGGGATTTTCAGGCTGCTCAGCTTAGTTCAGCACAAGGAAGTATTGGGGGTCACCTCCAGGGGACTCAGAAACTCACTGGGATCAAGCATTGTGCAGATGGGCTCAGGAACAGCACTGCTGATGGCTCACCTCCAAAGAAGTATTGAGAATATACAAAACCAGTAAATTGCTCAGCACCTTGGGTTGTGGTAGGAGACAGTAGAATCAGTGAAACCTCACTGGTGACAGGAAAAATTACAGAGGAGGACTTATGTTAGCATCATGTCTGAGATCCTCTCCTTAAGTACACTCAGGTCTCAAAAAGAAAGATGGCACTCTTATTTGGCTAAAAAATTTAAGAAAAATAAGGGGTTTTCTGCATAACACCACATTTGCTACAAACTGTAGACATCAGAAACTCCTTTATGTAATTGGGCTTTCTGGAGCATGACCAACAAGCATATACTTGGCTGGCAAATAAAGTGAGAATGGGAAAACTCAAGTGCTCAAATTTGCATCATAGTATTTATTCTATTTTTTTATGCAGAAGAGTGACCAAAGCTCCAGCCACACTGCCTCAATAAATATCAGCTATGCCAAGGGACAGGACACACTTTGTGTTGACCAGTAGAAGCTCTACCAGCCACGTAGTAGTAGAGAACAGAAGAAATTAGTGTCAGTTCTAATAAAATATTTAGTTTCCCATAGCCACTCTCCTTAAGGAGAGGCCAACTATTCTGAAGAGGCTCACATGGCCTTGACAGCTGAAATCTCCTTAGTGCTGAGCACGGAAGCAGCAAAGGAAACATCTTAGCTGCCTTAACCATTGGGCCTAAGTGGGCAGTGCAGATGCCATAGCTATTGGTTCCTGGGCTTGTCCACCTAACCTACAAACCAGAAGGACTGGGATACGGGATAGGGCACCCATAATATTCTCTGTAGGAACCTGGAGAAAGACCAGAACTTTTCACATGTAGTAAAGAATGACAACTTTAAAACTATCTGCCTGTATATTAAAAAAAAAAAAACCATAAAAATTGCTTCACCCAGAGTAAGAAGAAAAGTTCTGATACTCTGATGGAAAGAGTAAATCTGACATTTCTTCCAGCCCTACACTTAACCACTTTTTCTGAATTCCTTAGACTAGAGGAGTGGAAAGAGTAGTACAGTTCATTTGAGGATGGAAAGACTGTGTTTAACTCCACAAAGGCAAAACGCAATGTTAGTAGCAAATTAAGAATCAGCCTGCATGCTGCTCAAGCAGAAATCATACTCTTCTTCTTGCCAGTGTTAATAGACAATTGCTTGAGAAAAGAGGCAGTCTAGATGGAAGAGACATCACCAGAAGCAGGGGAAGGTACTCCTTATCTTTGGTTTCACTTCTTAGTAACTGCTTCTGTAATCAATAGCTGCAGTGAGCAGCAGCATGTGTTAAGAGTGCAGTCAGGAGACTGACAGACCTGTTTAAGCAGAGTTTAAATCTAAAGCTTTAGGATGGATCTTCTTGGATGCCAGCTCTGACAACTTCTTCAGACGTTTCTTCAGCTCCAGAGGGAATTTCTCATAGCATTTCTTGCACACAGGCTTCATGTCAAACTCCACAAATTTATTCCTTTAACACAAAGAACAGTTATTAAAATGGTATTTGCAAACCATATGCTTCACTAATTCAAAGCTCCATGCATCTGTATCAGTGCTATTGCAAGTGTTCTACTCCATTTACAACACAACTAATTTCCTCATTTGGTGATGCAAGTACAGAGACTGGGTACTTATCAGTGAACTGAGGTCTTTAGTAGCCCTAGGTAACTAAGGAGCAAGATTTTGCTATATATCTGCATGTAACTGTCTAGAATAATAATTTTGTTACTGTAGAATGCAAGTGTCACTTCACAGGTCCCCTTTGAGATAAATTAAAGCTCCTTTATATGGCCAGTGGAGCCAACCCAGCAGAGTAGGATAAGGGTTTGAACCTGACAAAGGAGAAATGTAGGATTGCTTTTTTTTCTGTCCCTCTTCTAGATATTCGAAGTAAATAGCACAGTATTTTATTTCAAAATAATCTCTGCAATAGCAAATATTGTCATTGAGGGCAGCGACCACAGTTAAGGAGACATGGAGGCTGCAGGTTGCTCAGGACAAGCAGCTCCTCAAAGTTTAGAGCCTTCCCTTCGTACTGCTGAATGACTCCTCCTCTTACCCAATCTCTTTACAGAATAGATTAGGAAGGAAAATAGATCAGAGAGGATGCTGAGTGCCAGCTCCCTTTCAGTGCTGAAATCAGTGGAATTACAAGTACCTGCCCCCACAGAGAAAAGGTATATTGGCCTTCAGAAAGGCAGTAGCTCACGGCTCCTCCAGGCTGATATCCTGCCTTAGGGGCAAATGTCCCACACGGTCCAAAATATAAACACTGACTTACTTCAGTGTGAGCTTGACGTTGCAGGTGGAGCAGGAGAAGCAATTCACACACCAGGCCTTGTTAAGAGCTGATACCACTGCAAAAGTAAAAGCACCAAGTAAGAGGAAACTAACGGATTATTTGAATTCAGATTTCTACCCGAATTCAAATGAAGCCAGATGTGAAAACAGACACTGTTGTCTTGCAACTGTGGGACTGCAACAGCTGCACTAACAAATGAAACAAGGACAGCAACCCAAAACAAGGAGAGAACAAATCTTACCATCTCCCTCTATCACGTGGCTGCAGTTGTAGCAGACATCTCCAAAGAGCTGCACAGAAAAATAAGAACAGGAACTCATGTTGCAAACTACTCATGGTCCCCAAATTACACAGCTGGTGTGAACATTAAATACTAATAATCAAAGAATTCCCAGACACAGCAGTGCCCCCCAAATATACCAATTTAAATCTTCTGAATAACTTTTCATACACTTGCCAAATAGTCTATGTTCCTTTGGATCTCACACCAGTAAATACTACAAAACCTTTTTTGTTAATGCCTCACACTCTAGTACTGTTATAGGATCTTAAAGTCCTGTATATGTGGCAACTGGAGAAGAAAGGATGGGTACAGTATTATGCTTAGTGCAGACAAACATCTCCTGATGCTCAACTACAAACACTAAAATGGAACTACTGCTAAAATACAGCTACTATCAGAACACCAATGCTTACGTCTTATGAGAGTCATTTATCTGACAGAAGAAAATACCATAACAAAAAGTTGTTCAGTCGAATCACACTGAAAAACAGGGTTTGATTGGCTTTTCGACTTTCTTTTAATTGATCTATTTTTCTGTGTTTTAGACGACACAATGGTTCCCTCAGGCCCACAGAAACAAGTAATTATAAAAGAACCCCACACAAATACATTAGAAGTAAAATTACAAGGATTTTAATCTCAACCCATGGTCAGTGATTTTCTGTCAATGGCACAAATTAAAATCAGTGTCCCTAAGACATTTCTATTCTGTTTTCAGAATCACTTTTTTTGGCAAGAAAAGCTATTATTTTTTTGTTAAATCTGACTAACTTCTTAATATTTCATTGCCTCTACAAATTCGGATTATGCAAAATCTGCACAGCTTTGTATATATAAAACATGAAAAAGGATTTGCCAAACACAGCAAGTACCTATAGCAGTTATGGCTGAATTTACCTGGTTATAATGAGTCTCACAATAGGCCAGCCCTTTTTTTTCGTAGTGTCGGTGTCCCAAGAATGGCTTCTCACATTTGGCACAAACAAAATGCTGTAAAAGAAAAAGACCAAAATTCCATGGAAGGCAAAACAACTTTCCCATCACCAGGGAAAAATATGGCAAAAAATTGTAGCTCAATACAAGACACTTGATCACAGAACAGTTTGGTATGGAAGGGACCTTAAGGCTCATCTCATTCCAACTTGGCCTTGGACACTTCTAGGGATAGGGCAGTCACAGCTTATCTGAGCAGCCTATGTCAGGGCCTCAGTACCCTTACAGGGAAGATCTTCTTCCCAGTATCTAATCTAAATCTAGCTCTTTCTCTTTAAAGCTGTTACTGCTTAATGCTTTAATGAAGCACAGACAGGAAAGATCTTCATGGAAGCAAAAAAAGGGGAGATATTTAGTCTATTTATAGTAATTAAGAGTTGTGTTAAAGATGCCCTGCTGGAAGGGCAATCACCTTGTGTCTGTCCTGATAGACTTGTGGACTATGATCATGGCTGTCTCAGGGAAGAGAAGCAGGAAGATAAATACAGTTGGTATAAATACACCTCAAATGAGCAGCAGCGTCTCTCTCAGGTCAAGCCATAGGAGGCATAAATGACTGAAACAAAGATCACTAAAAATCTTCAGAGCGAGTTGTGACAACTCAGCCGAAAGTTATAGAAACAATGAGCTGAAAAGGCTTAAAAACAAGAATTACTCAGCTTTCAGTAAGAATTCCAACACTGCTAGGTAACTCAAACTGGAGAGGATATATGTAAGTACATCATACAAAATATGTAAATTTATTAGCAAGTAAATGCTTTTCAGTGAACCCTATTCTGCAAGGATCATGGAAAAAAATTAAAATTAAGGTTATTACAGTCACGAGAACAGCTTTCTTAGGAATCTTGGTGGCCCTGCTGTAACTCATTCACTCACAAAAGGTGAAGACAATCCAAAAATTGTCAAGGGTTTCATCTGAATTCATATATTACAGACCACTTGCACGTCTACCGCTTCCAAAGAGCTCTACTCTTCTTCCAGACCAGTTCCTGAAGGAAGTTTCAGACTCAGAGAGGCCTCACCTCCACATGCCACTGCTTGCCCAGCGCGTTGACCACGCGGCCCTCGATGGGGCGGCGGCAGGCCCCGCAGATGGGGATGCCCATCTTGTCGTGGCACGGCAGGCAGTACAGCTCCCCCTTCAGCTCCCGGGCCTCGGCAGTCAGCTCCTTCCTGGGAACACAAACGTGCCCCCAAGTAAGAACACGGAGGGAAACTCTTCAATGTGCAGGAGGAAGTTTTGGAAGACTGAACTTGGAAGGTAACTCAGGCAACATTCCCACTACAAATGCAGTCAGTAAGTTTAGCTAGTGAAATGCAGTTATTGCCAAGTCATCTTTAAAAAATTGCTTTCTCAGTTTGCCAGACAAGAACATATCTGGAACATCATGTCTGGATACTCTCACGGACATAGTACTGCCCCATTCTGGGGTAGTACTGTGCCCAGTTAAAATGCCTTCATGGTAAGTAATTCAGATCAGACAGGTATCAGCATGGCAATGGACAGTGCCACAAGATTGACACAGCTCATCAAGCCATTTTTTGTTGTTTTTTTTTTTTCCTATCCAGGAATTCTAAGTGAAACTAGTTTGGACAGCTTGGTAACTCCTATCTTTGGAAAACTGTACTATGGTAATCTGCACACAGCCTTTCAGATAAATTCATGCCAAGAAACTATTTTCACTTTCATTGTAAAATAGCATTATCCAATGTTAGAATAAGAGAATACTGAATGGTAAAAAAATCCTAAAATTCCTGTAGTTCTTCCAAACTTATTTCAGTTTCTCCTCACACAATTTTCATTTGCTCAACAATGTGAAGGCAGCAAAGTTTAGACCTAGGGAAGGACTGCCCTGCTGACTCAACTGTTTGTCTCTCTTTTTCGTCAGAGTTTACAGTACGACAACATACCCACAGTGGGTGCAGTTGAAGTGATCTGGATGGTAGGAATCATTCCTAAACATCAGAGGCTGCTCATCAATTATCAAGTGGCACTTCTGACAGATGTACTTGCCCAGTCCCTTGGCTTTTTCACGGTTGTGGCAGGGTCTGCACAGATGCCTGGTTGAACAAAGTAAAGGAAAGAAAATATTTAAAAACTCTTTCTTCTAAAACAACATACATACATTTCTCCTACATACTGTAGGAAGTACCTTATGTAACAGCACTGTCTTCTGAGGTCAGACTAAATATAATTCAATTTGGTATCCAGTGTTTCACACTAGCTGCACAGAGAAGAAAATGAGTATAAAGCAGCCACAGAGTTGTATTTCCTTAGAATACTAGTCCAGCATTCACTGATTTATATGCCATCAGGGGTATCATCCAGTCATTCTTCTAGGGATCCTTTCCAACCCTCTAAATCTTTTCTGATAGATGGGCAAGGAAAGGTGGCAACACCCTCTATTTATAACTAATGAATCCAACCATAACAGAGGCATTACAGCACTGGCAGGGAGCCAAAGAGAGAGCATACAATGGATCAAACCAAAGTGCACTGCTTGAATGCCTTTTACCATGGCTGGATTCCTTAATTTTCAATATCTAGCACAAACAAGAGACCTCTTCTTGCCTACAAATTCCTTTTACTCCTAAGTTAAAGGAAATTAATGACTATGCAATTTTATGTGGTAAAAACAGCTGTACTTCTAGCACATGTTCTTAAACACATTACAAGTACACTTCTGAACAGGCAGATAATCCAAATTTCTGGTAGAAAAGCTCAGGCAAAGGCATAAAAAAACTTGTGAAGGCTCATGAAAGCCACCAGTTTTATCCAAATATTTAGAAGCTCTGAGGAGAAGTCGTTCAGTTTACTTGCCTATTCCCTATCCCTCTAGCTGCAATGCTGTGGGCTGGGAAGAATTCATGATAAAAGAAAAATGACAGATTAATACTTCTATGGGTTGCTTCATCCCAAAACCAAGAAATCTGCTTAATTCCTTTCACAGTATCGCTATGTCAAACACTCACTGAGATTTTACACGTCATTCTCAAAACACATCGGGCAAAAGAAAAAGTTCAAATGGAAAGGGCAGATTTATGGATTAAGTAGCAGGTTCCTCCCAGAGGCCCTTCCAAAATTCTGCCCTGATGAATTACTTACCCTCAGATCTGTAAAACGGGGATAAGAATACAAAACATGTTGTTGTGAGGCCTCAAACATTTATGACTCTCAGCTGGCAGGTGCCTGTCTAAGTGCTAAGTATCATTATTATTCTCTCCAAATCTGAGCCCTCTGTCAGCAAGGGTCTCTGTCCAGGGCTGGAAGTACTGTCCGCCCAGACGGAGTCCAGAAAAAGCAGACAGCACCCCATTATACGGAAACATGCAGCTGTGCTCATCCCAGCATAAAGGCATCAATTTTATTCAGCACTGTCAAATGCAGAATAATTATACAGGGCTGGACATGGGGACCCCGAAGCAAGAGTCCTGAAAGAGACCCCTCTCATTCAGCTGAATGAGATGCCTTCAGCCATTTGCACTGATAAACTATTATCAACCCCCTCCCCACTCACAAACCCTCTGCCCTCCCACAGGCCCTCTCTATTAGAAGCAAAGGGAAGTGTTGGACAGGCTAAGCTGTTACCATAGCAGCCTCCCCTTTCCCTCACCCTCTCCCCCTCCACACCATTATGGAATTATCCCATTCTGAAATGTCCTGTTGTGTCTGTTAATACTAGATTTCCCCCAAACAATGCAACTCTCCACCCTCCTAAAATAATCAGAGGATTCCAAGGATTCTGTGTTTAGGGCTGGGGGTTCAGTAGCAGCCTTCAGTAAGCACCATGAACACTGGAATATTCATGCAGGATACTCATATCTATATGAGCAGCAGCAGCCCCAGTGCCAAGAGATCAGCTGGGATGAAGACTGCTCCTCAGTGCTGGGGTGTCCTCTCCCCTGCTCTGTTGTGTGCCTGAGCTGATAATGTGCTATCAGAGCAAGGAGGACACTATATAGAGGGGCTCCCCTTCTGACTCTCAGCAACTCTGCACTCTCTTGGAATCATCTTGTTTGCTCTGCTCTGCTTCTACCTAGTTTGCTGTCATCAGGGGCTCGCTGAGATATTCTCCAAAAGGACCCTTACACTCCACCCACAGGACTGCATTGCAGAGGTAAGAGACCAACTTTTGTTAGTAGGAGCTTAAGGAGCTTTTTTTTAAGGAGCTTTCTTAATGGCATTAGTTTTAGCTGGTGCCAATGAGGAGCAGTACACGTACCAAGGTGGATGAACAGAATGGAAATGTCTGAATCTAAGAACAGGCAGCATTTTCTGAACTTCAAAGAAAAATTTCCTCACCTTTGTTTGCATCACTCCTTCAAAACTAAAAGGGTTTTCAAACTTTTGTACCTAATGTACATTTGTGCCAGTTGTACAGTATGTCTAGTACTCTATGACACTGCTTTGATGGTCACAAAACACAAGTATTTCAGCTGAAATACAGGCTCAGCAGAGAGTGATTTTCAGGAGAACAACTTCAGTCAGAAACTGACTATTTCTAATGAAGAGTACTTTGAGTGAAAGATAGGAGACACTCATTTGACAAGAAACTAAACTCATAATCATAAAAATGCACAAGTCAGTATAATCATACCAGAAACTGCTCTAGCTGAGAGCAAGAACAGGAATTTTTGATACCTACCACAAACCCTAACAGTTTATCTGCACTGGGCAAACAAAAGCTCCAAACTAACCAGGTAACTGTGTACAATGAGCTAAAGATTTCTCCTGCTAGTTCTTTCATTAATGACAGACAGAGCATCTGGTGGAAGAGTGATTGCCTTATGTCCATACTGACAGCCTTGTGAATTGTTCTCTTGCTTGCTTCTGAGCAGAAGAGAAACAGGGCAAAAAATATGGTCAGTGTGCATGCATGTATTTCAAATGAGCAGTGACATCCCCATTAGCCCTGGGAGGCCTGGGATAATGGCTCATTCCAGAACAGTGCTCTGTTTAGCAATACATAAATCACTAAATAATCACACAACATCAAGAGTGCAGTCCAAGCAGAAATTATTGGATAATGAGCCAGACTCCTAAAGGAGTTTTCTGTCTGTGGAATGAATGCCTCTTGCCCCATACAGCTTAACAAAGACTACACATTCTAGGTCATTTCTGAATGTTTCTAGTTTGCTCTTAGCATTTATACAGACTATAGGAATCCCAGTGCTTTGTCTGTAAGCATAAAAAAACTAAACACTTTTATTTTAAATTTATAGGATAAATCCAAGGAGAATAGGAGTAGAATTGCAAGTAACTGCAAAAGGGCTTTCAACACCTTCTAGAGGACACACTGTCAGAGAATTATTACTTTTCTAAAGCTGTAGAATTTTGTTGAAAACCTGTACAGTCTAAAAATAAGCCAAACAATTAATTCTAGTGATATGTTGGCTTTTTTCTGAACATACTCAAGTGCTACACCACTATTTTCACCCAATAACTAGAATTACAAAAAACCCCAAACATTAAAGCTGTAATTAAAACTTCCTTTTAACTTAAAACATAAGCAAAATTAGAAAGAGGAGCACTTTCCTTTTCTGTAATTTCTAACCAGACAATGAAAAACATCTCCCTTCACTTTACTCCAAAAAGTAAATTAGATAACAGCAGCTCTCCTATGAAGGCCATCATTTGCAAAGATGGAATCTATTTCAATTTTATCATTAGTTCTGAGCCTCTCTCTTCCTGACACTGACATACTGGGATTCCAGATAGCTCTGACATTCTCCCTTCTCCAACCCACAGCATTTTGCACCGACAGCAGATGTGGTATAGAAATCCATAGCAGACTCAATGTTGTCATCAGTGAGGATAAAACTCTCAACTTTTAAGTCTTGCCTATTCTAAGTCTGGCACTGACACGCAGCTGAATCTGAATTTCCAAGATCTGCCTTAGGAAGTCAACTCAAGTAGAATTGGTTCAGTGTATCATGCTGGTAAACCCCTAATAATTAGCTTGTTAATAGGGAAAAGTTGCTTACTCCTTCATTTTGAGAACTGACTTAAAGCATTATCAATAAGACAAGAGCCATCCCAGTCTGCTCCATCAGGCAACCCTGGTTTCTGCCTTTTCAGCTGCTCTAAGCCAGTGTTTACTGCTTGCTCAGGTGTCACAACCATGGATTTAGCCATAAGACCACCCCATCCCTGACAGGTGTGCACATAAAGATCACCTGATTTACACATTTTGCATTTGGAAAAGCATTAATTAAATGATGGGCCTGACACAAAAAAAAAAGGCTTAAAGCTAGAACATGAGGTAATAAGCACCATCATAAATTAATAGCCAGTAAAAAGGCATGGTCTCATGTGCTTCTCTTTTGGTATGCAACAGAAAAATATATATTCAAACTAATTCCATCCAGGGAGGACAAGTTATGAGTCAATGTTACTATCCCATACAAACTTTAAACTCTAGGGTTCAAGAATACTTGCAGGTTTTAGTTTGTAAAGGACAAACGAGTAATATAAACAAAAAATTGTGGCCTATTCTATAAACTTGTGACTTTCACATAAAAAAATGCAGTAAGGCATTTTCTTTTTGTATGTGAAAGTACAATTTCACAAGTATTTTTATAGATAAGAACAAGAGGGCTGTACAGTCTTCCTTGCACATGCAATTGCAAGTAATGGCGAGACAGCAACTTGCTATAAATACTCAAATCAAGAAAGGTTTCCAGGCAATGCATGAAGGAAGAAGGGCCCCCTGTGGCCATAGGAAGAACTTCCAGTTTCAGAATTTCATCCAGTCTCCCTGCTGTTGACTTTGTCTCTTCAACTGTGAACCAAACACAAGTGATCCAGCACATTAATCTCCAGCAATTCCAGTTTTCTGTTCACCTGAAAGTAACAGGAGCCAAACTGAAGATATTAATTACCTTGGAATTTTCTAACATTTTCCAATGTATTTGTTTGTCCTTAATCTTATTTCACATTCTCCATGATCCCAGTATTTTTAGACATCTGAACAATGAGTTCTGTTGAGGACCTGGACACAGTGCATAATAGATGTATTTAAAGATGTATTGAATATCATGGAGAAATGGTCAGTCAGTACAAAACACACTGGTGAGCAAAACGGAGGTACTGCTGCCCAAACTGTAAGGATTACTTGGATTCCACACCTCTGAGGAATTCAAGTAATAGAGACAATGCCGGAATTTCAGACCACCTGCATTTCCCTACCACCTATACCCACAGACAAGCAATGTATAAAAAGCCATGCATAGGTGCCCAGAAAATCCCATCACACTTCCTGATGTTGATGCTGTTCAGGACATTGCAAACAGAGACTGGCAAAGATAAGACCAGTTTTACTAAGCTTCTTGTAAAAGGCCCTGGATAAGCTACAGCAAAGCTCAGGCTTTTGAGGGAGGAAAAGAGAGAGCTGTGGTGGAAGATAAAAGCTGCAGGGAAGGATGACACTTTGACAGGTGACTGACAGCATGGGCATTATTTCAATTCTTCCCCAAGTCAATTTGGTGTCAAAAGACATGTTGCTACCCATCTGAAAAGTTTCCTCCTATATTGCAATGAGATGCATTTGCCTTAAATACAGGACTTTAAACTAAAATAACGCCCAAAGGTTTTCAGGAGCCCTGTGGATTTTTTCAGTAACAGAAATATTTGACCTATTTTTTCTCTCTTTTAAGAACAAGATAGATCTTCTAAGCTAGATCAGCTTACAACAGATACCTATGCTCAGAAAAGCTGAGCTTCTCATGAACTCTTCAGTCTCTAACTAGGCTTTCAAACTGAAACATGGCAAATACGTTCTAGTTCAATACACACAACTCACTCCTACTCCTCTTAACCAGACACACAAGTACTTCACTACCTGGTTATACAACTGACCTCAACACAAGCTGGAGACAAGCTCAACACCAGCAGGCCAGCTCTTCACTGGAATTCCTTCCACAGGAATTACTGCTCTGGTGAACTCTGGTAAAATTTCCTCACCTTTGTTTGCATCACTCCTTCAAAACTAAAAGGGTTTTCAAACTTTTGTACCTAATGTACATTTGTGCCAGTTGTACAGTATGTCTAGTACTCTATGACACTGCTTTGATGAGTGCTAAGCAGAGGGTATTCAGAATTCTAATATAAGATTTAAATTCAGACTGACATGCCATACTAAACACTAGCAAAAAGGAGACCATGCTGACTTTCATGTGTGGGATTTTGGGTCTTGTTTTTTGTTGTTGTTTTCCACAAACCCAGGTTCTTTTGTAATAAACTGTTTTAATTCTTTCACATTTAGGGCGTTTTATTCTTCAGAACCGTGGGGAAAAATGAATGGGCCAGCAGCTTCAAGCCTGCTCTTCAACTGCTCAAATCGATCAAATTTTGCTTTGGAAACATCAGAGCAATGTGGCAAAGAGACACACCTTGAGAACATGATTTTTGCCACTTTCTACTTTCTGGACTTCATCCTGGCTTTTGCTGGCAATGCTCTGGCTCTTTGGCTTTTCATCCGGGACCAAAAATCAGGCACACCTGCCAACATTTTCCTGATGCATCTTGCTGTGGCTGACCTGTCCTTTGTGCTGGTACTTCCCACCCGCCTGGTGTACCACTTTTCTGGCAACCACTGGCCATTTGGTGAGATCCCATGCAGACTCACCGGCTTCCTTTTTTACCTCAACATGTATGCCAGTATCTATTTCCTGATGTGCATCAGTGTTGACCGTTTCCTGGCCATTGTGCACCCCGTGAAGTCCATCAAGCTCCGCAGGTCCCGGTACGCCCACGCGGCATGTGTCTTTCTGTGGGTCATTGTTGGCGTGGCAATGGCACCTCTGCTGCTCAACGTGCAGACGGTCCACATGAAAAATACAACTGTCTGCCTGCAGCTCTACAGAGAAAAGGCCTCACGTCACGCCCTCGTGTCCTTAGCAGTGGCATTCACCTTCCCCTTCGTTACTACTGTGACTTGCTACTTACTCATCATCCAGAGCCTGAGGAGTGGGAATAGAGTTGAGAAACACCTGAAGGAAAAAGCTGTCAAAATGATCATCATGGTCGTGATGATCTTTTTAATTTGCTTTGTACCTTATCATGTCAATCGCTACATTTATATTCTCCATTACAACAGGACCAAAGCTTCCTGTGAAACACAGCGTCTCCTGGCCCTCAGCAACCGCATCACCTCCTGCCTCACCAGCCTCAATGGCGCCTTAGACCCCGTCATGTATTTCTTTGTAGCTGAGAAATTCCGTGAGGCTTTGTGCAATCTGTTTTGTATTAGAAAGACCGTAACGTTGCCTCAAACATATGAGGGTAAGACAAATGAAAGCTCACTAAGTGCCAAATCTGAACTGTGAACATGACTCTAGTCAGTGTCAGCGCTTCATCTTAAGAGCACTCTCTTCCACCAAAACCAGCTGAGAGCACAAATATGCAGCATGACAGTCCACCCAGAGTCAAACTCATCCTGAGAAGGGAAGTTCTGTTTTCATGGGGATGCCATTAACAAGAACCCCTCTGACCATAGAGAACATATGTTTGTACTACTGAAACTGCAAACAGAAGGACAGTCCTACTGACTTCCAAGAAATTAAACTGAGGGTTGAGTGCTTAGGAATAGGGAAGGGGACAACGAAGGAAATGGACCCATGAATTTTTTTTTTCAAAGAACTTAATTCTCAAAGCACTCAGTTCTTCTTCTGCACAATGCATACAGCCTTATTTAAAATTTCACATTGTGCCAGCAGTAGAGATCTGCTCCTGAGATAGACCTGCCTGATGAAAAAACCCACATTTGTGCATCTTGTTCAAGTCTCTGAATTCAAAGTGTTTATATGTAAGAGAGAAAATTGGTACTAAATGGTGACAAGAAAAAGAAAAAAGACCAGAATGAAGCAATGAACCTAGCCTGGACAGGGAATGAGACAGAAAAGATTCCTAGCTTTAAGATGGTTTACAGTTCTTTTTTGTGACTTATCTAGCAAGACTATTCCTTCACCATGGACAGAGCAGGGATTATCTTTATTCTCACTGATAGAAAATTGTATCCAGCAGAATATGCCTGGAAATGACAGGCAGACTAGGGCAGACCAGGTACAATGAAAAGAAAAAATAAAGAATGCAAGAGCTTCCAATAACATTTACTAGAAGACATTTACTTCAATGCTATGGAGATAAATATTATAGGACATGTGACAGGTGAAATACACTATTATGTAGATACACACACCTGTCTCTCTGCTATGCTTTTGGGAACAAGTTCTTTACCATTTTAGATTTGGTCCACAAATTAGAAAATCAAACATACTTTATCTTGCTTGAACTGCTTTTATCCTGATTGCTTCCTCAAAAAGGAAGAGAGTTAAGAGGACTCCCTGCTGGACAGGTACAAGTATATGATCTTTTCCTCCTCCCTTCACCATTTAGTTAGTGAAAATATAAACTCTAGGAAACTACAAGGCTTTGCTCATAACATATGAAAGCCCATAATTAACTCTGAATTGTGCAACACTGCTAACTGCTGGATTGTTTCATTTCCTTATAATGGTATGCTTTTAAGCTCCTTTTGTGTTTTCATTTCTTATTTCTGAATTAAATGCATTAATCAATTTCTATGATTCATTATTGTATTTCTGCATTTAGAATGAATGATCTCTGAAGACCAGTGGAATCACAGGCTGAAAAATCTTTGCTGAAATCATTGTGTTATTATTTTGGCCTTTTGCTACATCTTGATTTCCTGCTCAGCAGCTTACTTGATAAACAGCCTGCCTAAGATCACGTAATCCCTTTTTCTCACTTACTATGCAGCCTTCTGCCTGAAAACCCTTTCTTTTCCAGAACCCATTCACTAGCCACTAAAATCTGATTTCCTACATGTTTCATTGGATGAAGAACTTTCCACCTAAAAGTTTATTCCTAAAGCTTCTTCTGTACCTTTTCAAGCTTTCCTTCTCAGTGTAAAACTAACTGACCACCCTCAGCATCTCACAGCTGTACCAATAACACACTGCTAAAACTTCTGACCTCCTGCTCCATCTTACCTGCCAGCATTCTTCACAAACCCCAGGTCAGCAAGGGTTACATCGCAGAGCTCACAGCGGAAACATTCCGGGTGCCAGTTGTTGTTCATTGCCTTGATAACACGCCCAGTAATGAACTCACCTGCAAAAGGAAAGCATGAGATGCACACAGGAAACAGTATTATCAAAATCTACTGTCCTTTGTAGTCCTTTCATTTTAATTCCACAATTACTATTACAGTCTAACTTTGAAAACAACCCCAATTATTCCCACAACCAGGATAACCCAAAATCACTGCCAGTGTCATGCCTTGTTCCCACCCAGAGATCCTGACCCCTTAAAGTGACTCCAATAATCCCAGCCCAAGGCTGGATGTCACAGCAGGGCTGTGAGGTTTGCAGAGCCCTGCAGTCGTTAAGCCCTGGTGTTGATATTTGCCACTTCTTACCACATTCTCCACAGCAAGGAGCAAACAGCATCTGGAAGTCATGCTCACAGTACTTCCTACCTTCAAACTGCAAACAAAACAAGAGAGAAGGAGCCCTCATGAATAACTGAACTACTTTTACATCATCACAGTCCAACATGATTTTCCATTAACATGACAAGTCAAGGTCAGTCAAGTTTTCCCCTTCTAGCCCCCTACACACATTTTTCAACTCCTAAAGGTTCTCCTTAAAGAAATGCCCACATGTGGCGTCAGGCTCATGGTGAATTTGCACAGCTAAATTAATAGCAATGATGCTACAAGACAGTAAAAATCCTGAAGAACACTCCAATCCTTCTCCTATAGTTTCTCCTTTAATTTCATTTTTGCTTTAATTTAGTTCAGAACTTCTTCTCCTCTGACATGAGTATAAAACTCCTGTCAAAATAAAATACAGCAAGTTTAAAACAATGTGTTATTCAAAATACGTGCTTGTGCACATTCTGCAAAAAAATTTCAACCTAGCTTTTAAATGGGTTCACTTATTTTTTTATGTTGCCGAACTGGAACAATTTGGTGCAATAGGTTTAAAAATAAAGAAAAAAATTCACTTATGTCTACTGAAATATAAAGGCCAGGTTGGACAGTGCTTTGAGCAACCTGGTCCAGTGGAAAGTGGCCTTGACCACAGCAGGGTTTGGAATGTGATGATTCGTAAGGTCCCTTCCAATCTAAACCAGTCTGTGATTCTGTGATGATCACCAAAACACTTCTTATTTTCTTTCTCTAATGTGTCTTACCCAAAGAGCAGCTTTTGCTGTTACTGAAGGAATATGTGAGAAGCAAAAAAGGGAAATCAGTTGGAAGCTCCTCAAAGAAATGACAACAAATGTTTAGGGCTAAGAAATTAAACGTCCAAGAAAGATGAGAATTCCTTGCATTTTACCACAGCTATTTCTCTTCTCTTCCGACCAGTCTGAAAACTCACCTCATAAAAGAGTCCCTCTGGGAACTGCCGAAAGCACTGAGCACAGACAAAGCAGTTCTCATGATAGAGCTCCCCATTGCTGTTCACAATCCTCTCTGCAGGATCAAACCGCGTCTGGCAGCGCTCACACACCGCATTCGCCAGAGCATCAGACATATTACTGGAATAAAGACAAGAGTAAGAATGTTTATAAACACAACATTCCAGCTGCTTTAAACATCCTTTTACATGAAAAAAAAGGAAAGATCAATGAGTCAATGAATCACTGACATTGGTCAGAAATAAGGTTTTGACAACGCATATGGGGCAGATGAGGTCACTTACTAGATGTACCTATTAAACACTTCTGGCTGCTTTACCAATATTTCACCCCATTACATCATCCTGCTAATAGCTCAGAGCAAATATCCACAATTTTTCACAAACCAGCAGTTTGGAGAATAGTAAAATCAGTGATCCTGACTTCTTGGGTCTTCTGGTCTCAGGATGTGGATTTTCTGACATGTGATAAACGTTAATATCCCACTGCACTCTCCCCTTTACTGTCAGCAGTAACAAAGCATTTCCCCCTCTACAGTCCCCTGTCCTGACAAATTAGCTCAAACTGTCCAAGTGTTACAAAGCTATGGGCAGGGAGAAGTCCCTCTAGCTGGCTTGGCCAGTGCCTCAGCTTCATTTCCTCAGAACGGGAGGATAAAATTCCCTCAAGCCATACTTACAAATCATGTAAAGAACACTTCCTTGATCTACCCTAAAATAAGGAATCACCCTAACCTCTTCCACAAAATTTTTATGCCTGCCATCATGCTAATCTAAGTTCATAGAGTTTTAAAATGTGTATCACCTGTGCAAACCAGGAGGGAAAAATTACCAGGCACATATCAGTTTCCTGTTGCAGTGTGCAACAGTCTTTTAAACACCAGGCTATCCAATAGTATAAAACCTCAATATTATTTCACTTTTATATATAGAAAAACTTTTTTATGCCTTCTGGACACCTTTCGAATTCTATGATTGGAAAGACTGCAGTTTTATAGGTGGAAGTATAAAAACTGCCACCATGTTAAAAAAAATCTCCAAACTACTTGTATAGTACTTTTCCTGAGGTAGGTAATACATGCATGAAATTAAAGCTTGCTTTACAAGGCTTTTTTCTTTCTCTTTAGATTCAAAGTTACTCTGAGTTGATTTTCCATTGTTAGTGTTACTCAACAATCCAACACCTTCCCCACCTCTTCATGCAGAACAGTAATTCAAGAAGCTTTTCCAGGAGCAGAAGATTCTCTTTGCTCTGCTCTGAGACATCCCCCTCAAAAACAGGCCACTGTCTGTATTCCAGGGTGTCGTGCCCTGAGCTCAACTGAGCAGGGAGCAGCTGCACACTCCCGAGGTAACACAACCAGCCCTGCATTCAGCTGCCTGAGCTGAGCCAAGCATCTGCCCTCTGCAGACTGCACTAACATCCTAGGCTGTGACCTAGAGCGACCCCCCAGTAAAAACAGACTTTCTTTCTACCGCTGCAATGCAAAGGGAGGCAAAAACCAAGAGAGACCACAACAGTTTCAAGAATGGAGTACCAATTTAGCAAAAATTTGTTAAAACTTGTTTCCTTTTTGCAGTACAAAGGATATGTAAAAAGACAGACATGGACTAGAATTATGGACAAGAGGAAATTCTGTAATTCCATAAACTAGAGATCACAGGTTAAAGCATTTTTTATCCTGACACCGTACCAAGAGAATAGGTCAGCACAAAAACATCACAGTCTGCGCAAAGCTAACACCCAATTGGTTTGGTTTTCAGTCACCACTCTTCCAGCTACACCACACAAATCTGTACCAGGACTTCAAAATATCATCTTTCCCTTCAGGTACTTTTTCCCTGTTGAAAAATTCAGTTCTTAAATTCCAAGACTTGAGCTAGCCAACAGCCAAGATTAATAAAGACTGATGTCATCATAGTGAAAAATCACCTCTGGGAAAAAAAACCAGATATTCTTATCTGTATCAAGTATTACATGCTAGACACTAATAGCAAAGCACCATGTTATGTTGTGTTTGTTGGGTCTTTTTCTTTATAAACACGAAATTAACATTTTAAAAAATCCTAATTTTCTTTCTTTTTTCTTTCTCCAAAGGGACCCACCTTTGGGGTTCAACATGCAGGGTTAAACTCTGCTAGACCAGAGCAGCCACCTCCACAATGGCAACTCTCAACAACTCAAGCCTGCAGCCTGCACAGCCAGGTGCCTGCATGAAACACAGTGCAGCTGTCACACTTGACACCAGACACTCCAGGAGAGATTCCCACACAAGCCCCATGGCTGTCTTGGCAAGAGAGATAATGATGACACAGGCTCTGTGATGCTGCTGCTCCTGACAAGATTTCCCTAAAGGCATAAGATGAGCATGATACAGTCTGAGCTGTCCATGGAAATGAGCTGAGTGTGACTCATCATGCAGATGAGAGAAACTATTAGTCCAGAAAAATATAAATTAAAGAACCAGTACAAAAAATAACTCAGTTCTCTGCCTCAGCTAAAACTCAACTGAAACTTTTGGGAAGAGTCAGACTACCAGGAGTCAGCTGAACCACATCAGCTCCTGACCAGTGCATCTCCTGTAATGCAAACCAGCAGCTGTGGCTCTTCAACAATCCACAGCGAGAGTTTTGCATCCTTACTCTTTTTCCATTTATAACTCTGCATCCATCCTCACTTAAAACATTTTATTGTTTTGCACTCAAGGTACAATTTGCCACTTCAGCATTTACCTGAAGATACGACTTTGCATTTATTCAAAGGTTTTACTTTAACACTTGCCATTTTCTTCATTTTCCCGAGAACACAACCTCTGTGTGTCCTCTTGTTTATACAAAACCGAGCATTTTTTCAACAAGCTCAAGGTTAAAATTAACCAAAGCTGGAAGGAAGAGGGAGCACCGTGCTAATTCAGAGCAGTTTTATGATTCAGTTTACTACACTGCTGCAAAAGCACTTCTGGCAGGATGTGGAAAGGAAAGATAACACCACAACCATCCTTTTGATAGCAGTACCAGGAGTAACCACAAAACTTTGACTTGCTGTGCCACTCATCAGGTATTTACACCTAAATCTTTCCCACAAAGGACAGTTCCCCAATATAGAATGCTTCTTCTATTCTGTTTGCTCATTGATTTTTTGCTATTCAGTAAAATAAAGAATCTTCGTCTGTTTTAACAATAAGTCAGTGACACAAAGACAGGAAAGGCACGATGAGATCAGCATCCTGAAGTTATCCTGCCCTGCACAAACCCCAAAGCACCAACATTCAAACAATGCTTTCCCCAATCTTTCATCATTATCTGCTGTACCTTTAACAAATTATCTTATTATCAAAGAAAACAAAACAATACTTTGAGATACAAGAACCCACAGCATTATCCAAACCTCAGTAGAGAGCAAAACCTATGCAAGGGAACCCAAAAATGCATTTTCTGCTCATTCTGGTCAACCAGTAGGAGCAAGTGTATACAGAAAATATCACAATATGATTACATTTCTAGTATGCATGCAGAAACAGATATGATAGTGAAACATCCTAACTGGAGGAGCTACTACCACGTGTGTGTGTCACAGACATCAGCAGCCAAGACAAAAATGAGAGCACTCCAGGAGAGGGGCTGGTTCCCGTCCCCACAGCACGGCTCAGAATTAGTGCCTTGAAGTCCTCAATGTTGACAAAGATACAAATGAAATCTGCTGGGACAATACCAGACTTTATGATTAATTTCACAGATAATGACTAATGCAAAGACAAAA
Organism: Sylvia atricapilla; assembly: GCF_009819655.1. Taxonomy (NCBI): domain Eukaryota; kingdom Metazoa; phylum Chordata; class Aves; order Passeriformes; family Sylviidae; genus Sylvia; species Sylvia atricapilla. The sequence goes on from NC_089149.1 coordinate 19,459,182, forward strand.
GAAAGAGGAAGGGTGTCAGCTCATGAACTAGTGCTGAAAAACACCCCTCAACTACCCTTATCATTCCAGTATCTCTTTGTTGCAATTGACATATCTGAACAATCTTCCCAAACTGAATTAACTTCTTTAGTGTTGCTATTATTAAACTTGTCATAAAATGTTGGAAAAAAGTAATTCCCATTTGTTTAATGCATGATTTGTTGTGCATTTGTTAAATTATGTGCATAGCTTAACATTTTCATCATTTCTCCTTCTGCTTGCATTGAATTTTCAGCTCATGCTAAGTATTTTTTCACTGGCTAAACAAGAAATGAATAGTGTTTCTCTCAGTATATCTTCCTTAATAAAAAATAAACACTTTTCTTTCTTCTTTAGAACACAGGGATAATCAAAATTAAGAAAAAACCTACAAATGCAACTTATGGTCACAATATGGAAAAATATCTCCTTGGGCCTATGAGCAACAGCAATTTGCAATTAGCAGAAACTGGAGGCTCTAAAATAATTAAAAAAAAAAAAAAGGCACATTGCAGCTGAGGCCAGAATACAACATCTATATAGTTGGCCTGCAGGAAGCTGCAATCAGGTTCTCTGAGACCAGAAACACCAAAAGTCTCTTGGTATTCACACAGAAAAAAATCCTACGCCATGGATACTTGGCAGTCCCTCTCAACACCAAGACATACTTATTGCCAGTAAATCATGACCTATTACTTAAAAAGACACACAGTCAGCAGTGTTCACTCAGCCCAGGCAAATATCAACAACATAACAAAATGTACAGGTTTTAAATAAATCATGCCTCTTACACAGGAAAACCACTCTTTTATTATCAAGCATGTACCATTTCATCCAGAACACCTATTTGATCAATAACTCCTTATGCACATTCAATCTTTGTCTACTTCACTTCTACTATCTCAAAGGAATTTAAATGTGATGTTTGTTTACCAGCACTGACAACACAAATCATTCCCCACGTATTCATCAATTATCACCAACTAGCAGCAGCACTACAGCTGCTCTCCTTTGCCTGAAGAAAGGACACAGACTATCACAGCCTGTCAGGAAGGTGAAGCAAAAATTATCACTAGCTCAAAACCCATGGATAAAATACAGTAATTCAGGAGAGAAACATCTCAAAGGGATTAAAATTTTCAGCACTGTCACCTGCTCAATAAAACCAAAATATATTTACTCTATGCTTACTTTGCTTCAAGAACTATGATGTGAAAATGTACTCAATTTAACTGCACATCTGCTTTTTCAGTGCTTTTCTTTCCTCTCACAGGTCTCTTCCACACTTTTCACCTTCCCTGAACAGCATTGTCAGCACTCGATGGCATCATCACTTCCTTTACTACCTTGTTAGGCCCCCTCCTCATTAAATTCTCATACATTCACACTCACAGCTTTGTGTAGGAAAAATAAAAAAATTACCAGCTAACTAAGAGCTACAGGCTAAAAGGAAAAGAGCAGGAAAAGGAGAATTTTAGTGAGGGATGCACAGTTCATGTTGAGAGGCCAAATTAATTCCTCATTTCCAGGTAAGCATCAGGCTTACGATTTTCTTCCTGCTAAGAAAAGTCTCAAATTCAGAACTCCTGACTGCTAGAAAATCACCTCTCCTGGATGCTCACTGTTCTCTCCAGTGACACAGACTTGAGATCCCATATTGCTGCTGCAGCTCACAGTTCTCTCAAAGAAACTAAGTTTTATTTAACTCCTGTTAATTTACCTCCTGTATAAAATTAACTAATGAAAATTCAGAGGTAAAATTTTAATGTGAAGCATGGAATAAGTAATGATCGTATCAAGCAAGGGAATTGTCTGGACAGATTTAAGAAGCTCTGGTTTACACATTCCCATGAAGCAGCTACATTTGAAAGTTTCAGTTTCTGAAACTGGAGTTATTTACAAAAACTAAAATAAATGAACTTGCTATTAACAGTATAGGTAAAGAATTGACTACTGAACCCTAAAACCCAAGGAATGATAGAATTTAATCAACATTTGGAAAAATTACTGCATTTCAGCACTTTTTACTCCCACAGTGCCCAAATGCTTCACCATCAGCACTGTCATGGTTTGATGCTGGCCAAACACCAGGAACCCACAACAGTCACTCACTCGCCCTCCCCTGCTACAGCAGGGTAGAGGAGGAAAAAGAAGACTTAAAGGGTTCATGAGTTAAGATAAGGACTGGGAGAAAACACTTCAAGGGCAAAACAGGCTCAACTTAGAGGTATAAAGTGAATTTCTTACTAAAAAGGTCAGAGGAGGATAATGAGAAGTAAAATAAGCCCTTAAAACATCTTTTTCCCCCCAGCCCCTCCTTCCTTCCCACTGAGATTGCAGGGAGACAAGGCATGGGGGGTTTGGGTCAATTTGTCAGGTCTCCCACTGCATCACAGCTTCCTCCAGGCATCCACCTCCTCCAGCATGGGCACCTCCCCCATGGGCTGCAGCTGGATCTCTGCATCCCTGTGCATCCCCATGGGCTGCAGGGACACAGCTGATTCACCATGGTCCTCATCACAGAAGAATCTCAGCTCCAGCACCTGGGGCCCCTTCTCCCCCTCCTCCCCTGACCTGTGTGCCCACGTTGTTTCCCTCACGTGTTCTCACCTCCTCCTCTTCTCTGGCTAGAAGAAACTGTGCCCCACTTTGTTTTAATTCTCTTTTTAAATATGTTATCACAGAGGCATTACCAATAGCTCTTATTGGCCCAGCCCTGGCCATATCCATCTTCAGAGTTATCAGACATTGGTTCTGTCAGACGTGGTGGGAGCTTCTACCAGCCTCTCACAGAAGCCACCTCTGTGACCCCCCGCTACCAAAACCCAGGCCGTGCAAAACCAACACAAGCACTAACGCTGGCTCTGAACAGTCCAGTACAGAGCTCAAAATGGGAAAGGTTCTCCATTGTTGCTTTCCTGTTATTGTTAAAACTGAAAGCTTTCTCATCAGGAAAGTCCTTTCCTTCTTAATCTACTTGGAAATGAAAACAAACAGACCTCATCCCCTCTGGCTCCACGCAAACAGCTCTCACTTCGCATAAAACAGCCCCAACCACCAGAACCGAAAATCTATCAAATCCTGGAAAATGCTTCAACAATGCCATTCCCTTCATGTCGGAGACATACCCAGGAATCGCGGCTGCCGCGTGTGCCTGGCCGCTGAGCAGAGACCCTGTGCCGCTGAGCCGATCCTGCCGGCGCTGGTAGAGCTTGGAGGCCGCCAGCCCCTGCAGCCTCAGGCCGGCCATGGCACCCAGGCCCTCGGCAGGGGAATGCACCGACACAACTGGAGCAGCACCAGTGCTCACTGAGTCACCTTCCTTTGCGGAGTTGCGTTTACATTTTAGAAGAGCTAAAGCAGGATGCATAGACACCCGGTCAAGCACTGTTTCTTACAACCTCTCTGCCATTTTGCCATGTTCTTAAAGATCTGACAACCTCTTTCCTGCACTCCACTAGTAATTAGCTACTTAACGCAGCACACTAGGGGCTGCATCAGCACCTCATTATGAACTAGCCTTGCAGAGTGCATCCGTATAATTGTCACAAATGAGGTAAAAAAAAACCCTCAGCCTTTACTTAATTAAGCCACTTAAATCAAGAAAACTTTCTGAGCAAAGCACAGAGAAATGCAGAAAGGCAAAGCTCATTACTAACACTCTTGATAGCAAACACTGTAATTTACTGCAGATCAGTATCTGACCCTGGCACCTCCACACGCTTTCCTGCAGGCTGCCCTATAACACCACGTCCTAAGGACACTGTAAACAACAGAATTGTTCCTTCCATTTGGACAAAGCATATTCCAAGAAACAAGCTTGCAAAGACTTCTGCTCTCTGGACTCATTGCAGCCGGCAGCAGTCGCAGCAGAAGGTCAGGAAACAGGGAGGAAGAACATACTTGGCATTCCAGTCTCCAGAGCTCTCTGGCCTTCAAGTATTACCATGAAAAATATTTTAAGAGTCATTACTAACAAATTACTTTTTAGTAAATTGTTTAACAAAAAAAAAAAAAAAAAAAAAAAAAAAAAAAAAAAAAAAAAGGAAGGAAAAGATTTTTGTAGCATGAGCATGAAATACAGCTTGGAAAAAAAGTTAGAGGACTGATGACTACATGAGTTCTAAACGAATATTAGTGAACAGGAATCTCTTCCGACACCTAAAGAAAAATAAGGGTTTGCTAGGGCCCAGTAGAATAGGCATGAATAAAGGACAACATACTTTTGAAATCCCAGATCAGCAACCTTAAAATCTACAATGCACCCCTCAATTCCTTGAGTTTCAGCTCCTGACCTGACAGCAATGTGCCACTACCATTTCCTTCAGACTAATGTAGTTTATCCTTTTCTATTTTAGAATATAAATGGAATAAAGAAAAATATCCTCCATACTGGGTGTCTTTGCTGACCTTTGAAATTTTAGAGCAATAAACCATTTTAAAAATGTAAGATTAAATCACCTTTTTACTTCTAGCACAAAGCAAAATATTAAATCACCACAACATTCATCTCTCTTATCCTTAAGGAATCGGACACCAACCCTCCTCTCTCAAACACTGAAGCTGTTACCTGACTCATATATGATTCTATTAGTTTTCAAATAACCACTTCCATGGAAACTATTACTGTCTTCTTCAAAAGGGAAGATGAGGGGATTAAAGAAAAAAATAACAAAATCACAACAGCAAACATCCTGTCTTCCCATCCCTCAACACAAGCTCACTCTCTCCTCTCTTGCCACCTTACACATAAAAAGTGAAAATGCACAGGTCTGTTGTTTCTTTCCCTCTTGATAGATTGGTTTTAAGAGACAGGGTTGATGCTAAACTCTTACAGGTGGTTACTTTCTAGGCCAAAGCAGAGAAGAAAGCAGCCAGACTTCTCTCAGGCATTTTCAGGTTCTTTCAGAGAAGCAGCTCTATGGCCCCAGAAGTGACTAAGGACCTTCCTATCTAGAAGATATCTAGAGAGCAACAGAGTAAGAACTTTCCACCTAACAGGTTATTCCCAAAGTTTCTTCTGTACCTTTTCAAGCTCTCCTTCAGAAAGGAGAACAAATTTAGATCAAAAGACTAAGATTAAAACCCCATTTTCAATCTAGAAGAGCAGAAATAGTTGCTTCTAATTCAGAGAGATCTCTTATTTAATGCAGGTAACTGTCTACTCAGCACCAAGAACCTTTCATAGTATTTTCCTTCATACACCTCTCTCTTTCAAACCATTTTACTTGTAAGTGGTTCATGTACAGCAGCAGCAGCTCTCTGCCAAATTAAAAAAGCATCTAACCAGCTAGCCTAATTGAAAATAATATACTGTTATTTCTTACCTTCACTGGATTAGGGACAATCAATAAGCGTATCTGTAAATGCAGCTGCTCTTCTTTTGTTGACTACAGGAAGTACATAGGCGTATCCAGATCCCAATTCGACCAAATATAGTGGTAACAAAAATTTCTTATGAAGATAATTATGCTCTGAAACGTGCCCTTGGGAAATATTTTTTTTCTTGGGCTTTATATCAGATTAATTTCTAAAGGCAACACAAAACAGCCCAGGCATTTTTCACCTTTGGGTTTTCTTATCAATGCCACAGCAGCAAAGTCTTAAAGGAAACTCTCTTCTATTCTTGTTTAGTTTCTACTTTGGGCACTTGACAACGTTTTGCTCGCTGGTCATTGACAGAATCTCTTTCTTAGGAATAAGCCCATCACAAAGACAAAGAAAAATAAACCAATAAAATCCAGCTAACCAGACAAAAATAATCAACCCCACTCCAAACTCCAACAATCCTCAAAAAGGTGAAGGTCAAAATTAACAGGTGGACTAAATACATTAAATACAATTCTAGAAGGGGCATTCCCTTATTTGTTGGCAATGAAATACCATAGTTAACTTCTAGATGCTCCAAAAATCACACCAACTGCATTTATCAACACTGAAAACCACAGAAAGACTGCTTAAAAACATACTGCTTTTACATCTAGCACATTATCTTTTGCACAGAATTTGTTTTTAAATTTGTAGTTAAAACAACATGTAAACTAAAGTGTGGCAGGCAGGTCAGGGAGGTGGTTCTCCTCCTCTATTTCCCCAATAGCCCAGACCTGGCAGTCACAAATACTATTTCTAAAATCCAATTATCTAATTATCAGTTTTCTCTACCAGAACACAATCCTCATACCGTAAAAATGTAACTAGTGATATGTTTAAGATTTGCATTTCAGTTGCTAGATAGTCACCTAGTTACCAATTTTAGTAATTTTTTACTATGACTACACAAAAAGATGCGCACTTCTCTTTTCTGGGCTTTTATTTTTCTCTAATGCTAAAAATCAATAAATCAAATCATTGCAGTTTTTTTAATTCAGAGGATGCCCTCTGCTCCCAAATCAGACAGAACACAATGAAAATGGAGGTTTTTTTATGTATTTTAATACTAATAATGCATCTGTAATCAGAGTACCTAGAAGAGAGTAATTTCATATTTCTGCTTTATAAGAAAGGTGAAGTGAAAAAGAATACTGTTTCAGCATCTCATGTTCTTCAGTCTTCTTCACTTTAGAACACTGTAAAACAACACAACCATTCCCTGTGTCAGCAGTTTGAGGATCAAAAGCACATTTATGTCCCGTTCCTGGCTCAGGAAGGTTCCCACTGATAGATATTGTGGGGATGCTCCAGCTGTGAAGCAGTTCATCTCCTCCCAGAACCCTGAACCATGTCCCAAAAGCTGGAAAACATCTGACTACGTAATGTCAGCAGACCTGAAGAACTACCATATAACAAACATGGAACAACATCTGGGTACCACTCAGCAAAGTGACCTGTAGCTAGATGTAAGGAAGAACATTCTCAATGCTGAATTATTTCCAATGCCATAGGAGTCTGTCCCAGCCTGAAAAACAACACTGAACACGGTGCTTGTCAATGGCATCGGCCAGGCAAGGTGCTGAGCAGTGCAACGTTACACAGACACTGTAAAGCTTTGCTGGGAAACTACTACCCTACATGGATGATACTATTAACAAGGAAACAGCCAGCTGAGTTACAGCTGTGACTAACAACTTGGATAGAACAGTTAATTGTCCTGTCCTGAGAACAACAGCAGACAGAACTTTACAAATGTTCATAGCCGACAAACATTTCTGAAACCATTAAAGAACACCCATATTCACTTTTCATAAGCTAAAGCCAAGGCCTGCTCATTTAAACAACCCTCTGAAGTAAACCCAAGGAAAAGGGAACAGCATCACTTTGTTTGCATCACTTTGAACTGCATACTTTGTAGTGTCTCTGCTACCTTGGAATTGCCCACCCATGCTCACACCTCACGCCAGAGCTTCCAAAGGAACAGTGCTGCACTTCAACAGGCAAGTTTCAGGGGAAGCATGGAGAGAAGACAAGGATTACTGTTCCCCAGCACTTCCCACTGTCCTCCTGAGTGACCTCACCTGAGGTAAGCCTGTCATTCTAAACAGTACCATGCCACAGCTCTGAAAAACTACAATCAGCTGGGTTCATTCAGCCACAGTCCTTTCTAAGTCCTCTCCATCCTTTCTCCATTTTAGAGCTGGGTGGGTGCTCATGACCTGTGAACATTTAAGGCTCCTGAGTCTTCCTCTAGCTGTAAGAAAATGAATGTAAACTTGTAAATACACACCGATTTCACACGTAAGAAAAATTAAAAAGGGGACCCTCAAAGACACGAGGCAAACCCCAGAAGAGTTCTGAGCATGTATAATCACCCAAAATCATCAATTTGGCATCAGAGACCAAAGACAATACATGAGCATACACAATTATCCAGCAGGTTCTCACATCCAACAACCCCACTAATCAGGATCCACTTTGAATAGTCAGAAAAAGCTCCATAATACAAACATCAAGACTTGACACAATAGGAAAGTGAATACTTATACACAAAGTGCTTTGACTCCATCTCAGTATTCTGAATCATTAAGAACAGCGCTTCAGAACTACAGTAAGATAGCAGGACTCCTGAGGGTGAGTATCCTAAAAAGGGCACCTTGCTAATTGGAGTATTATTTTTTTGTGCTTCTCACCTCCAAGACATTTCACAAAAGCTTATTTCCACGAACTGCTTATAATGTCTGGGTTTTATTTTACAGATGGGAGAAAAAAAAGTAACATTAAAGCACTTGGCAAACCCTCGCAAAATGCCAGGAAATGCCTTCCCCGCTCCTCTTTCCATTTATAACTAAAATGTCAATTAAGTTGCTTCACAGCGTCTCCACTGTCAGACAGCATGAGAGCAGAAGCAAGCTCCAGATTTAAACAGCTCCTGGAGCATGTTAACGCCAAGGCCAGCTGGAGGAAGCGCAGAGTCAGTCTGTGGGCAGAGGAGCTGCGGTAGATCAGCGCGAAGGGCGCAGGCTGCCGGCCCGGGTCACGCCATGCGCCCACGGCCTGCAGTGCAAGGCCAGCTCAGATCCACGGCTGCTCCCGCCCAGCTCTGCCTGTGCCCTGCGCTCCGCCGAGTCCCCGGGCAGGGCTCAGGCACAGCGGGGCAGCTCCGCGCCGGCACGCCCGGCCGGAGCACGGCCCGCTCCGCGCACGCCTCACGGCAGCAAAGCGCCCTGCCCCGACCCTTCCCACCAGCCCCCCACGGCACGGCGGCACCCGGGGGAGGAGGAGCCGCTCCCGACCGCACCGGCCGGCACAGGGCGGTGAAGGCCCCCGAGTGCCCGGCCCCCGAGTGCCCGGCCTCACCTGCCCGTCATGGCGCCGAGCCCCGCGCTGGGCCGAGCGGCTCCGGGCGGGACGCGCGGCTCGGACACGGCGCTGCGGCCCCGGCGGCCACGGCTGACCCCGCCCCGGCGGCGGCCCCGGCCCCGCGGGCGTGGGCGGGCACCGCAGGCCTCGGTGACTCAGGGCAGCCCCCCCGGACCTGCGCATACTTTTCCTATAAAGGGAAAGAAATACGGAATAGTGAGGCGGCGGAGGGGAAGGCGGGGAGACTCGGCGGAGGGGGCGGCAGCAGCAGCGCGGGCACGGCGCTTGCCCCTGCCCTGCCGCCCGAGCTGCTCCGCCCCACCCGGCGGCAGTGGGCACATCCCGGCCGCTGTGGGTGCGGGGTGAAGGGGCAGGCCGAGCCGCTACCTGATGCGCAGTCACAGACACCGCACTGACGTGACTTTGTTCCTGGGATCAAAGCAGCCGCGCTTCCAGCCTGTTCTGCGGGCTGCTCATCCCTGCGCGCAGCCCCGCGGCGAGGGGAAGCGGCTTTCCGCCGTTTTACCCTTGGGGTGCAGAAGGCAGGGCTAGAAGGCTTCTAGAAAATGGTCATGGCAACTTATTCTACTTCTCGTTATCCTCCTCTGACTCTGTTAATAATAAATTTACTTTATACCTTTAAGTTTGAACCCTGTTTTGCCCTTCAAGTGTTTTTCTCCCAGTCCTTATCTCAACTCATGAACCCTTTGTTAATTCTTTTTTTCTCTGCCCAGCTGTAGCAAAAGAGCGTAAAGCAAACAATTCTTGTAGGTGCCTGGCATTTGACCCATGTCAAACTATAACATGAAGTTAGATGTTGGTGCCAAAAATCTTGATATATATTATTTAATAGTAAAAGAGGCAAAGAAAAAGAAAGGAAAATAAAGAAATAGAGGGGTGTGTGAGTGGGGGGACAGGGAGTGGCAGGGGTTAAGTCAAACCATATCACCCTTCCAAGGGTCCCAGTGACCTCTTCTTGTTCCCTGCTGTCTGATCTTCGTGGTGAGGGTCCCCTGCTGCCTCAGAAGGAAAAGTCTAGAATCCAATGGATTAATACATATTTAGTCCAGGTGGGAATGCCCACGAGCCTCCCCTGGGGAGGGCAAATTTGACACTGTTCCTTGCAACACGCTGGATCGGTTGCATCATGTTGCAGTGCTCCGGTGCAGGGTCTGGGGACCCTTTTGGGGGTGCCTTTGATGAGCCACAGCAGCCTGTGTGCTTCATGTGAATGTGGCTTTTCCCAGGGGGAAGGAGCCCCTGCAGGTGCACAGTGGATGATGGGCATTCACTGTCTCGGACCAGAGGCTTTTTAACTACACACCCAAAACCTCTTGTCCTCCCAACCTTTGCTATGAGGGTCTGTGCAAGCCCGGCAGCTGAGAGCTCTGGGGTCTTGGTCTCCACCCTGAAGGTGCTAAACTTGATCCCTCTGTGAATGTATTCTCCCCCAGCCCAGGCTGGAATTACTTTATCTTATCTCCATCAACAAGTATTCCAGGGCCACATTCAGGGTTTTCATGGTTTTCTCTGCAGCTTTTGTACAGTTTTATTATTATAGGCAAAAGTCCTCCATGAAGATGTTTAAGCCATAAATTATAACATTTCAGTCTCCAACAATGCCTTTCCTTGAAAGTTCTTTTGTACCTCTCTAAAGATGTGAAAAGCAGCAGCTACAGATGGCAGAGTGTGTCAGGGACTGAAGCTGTGTCTAAGGCCTAACATATTTGGTCCACTGTTGTACACGTCAACAAGATAATGTAGAAGACGACCTTATTTTTGCATATGATAATGTGGAACAAGACCTCATTAGTTGGTAGGAATGAAACCTTCAGAAATGAAACTATGTATCGGTCACCTGGTGCGATTCAACCTGTGAAAGGAAAATAATACACCATAAAGCCATTGTTGACATGGAGGTGTTATCATAGGTTGTTATGACCTCATCTCACATGCTGGCCCCATGTGAGATGATACTGAAGGAGGAGATAGAAGGTATGGTCCTGAGTTGGAGGTGAGAGGAAGACAAGATGCATGCTATTTTCATCCAGGGAACGCCCTGAAGGTGCACTGCCTTGCTACCCGTCCCGCTCGGAAGATGTGCTCCATCTCCTTCTCCTGCTTGGCTGCTTCTCCAGAATCCAGGTGTCAGTATGTATTAAGGGAACTAAAGAAATTAGTTTTGCTGTTCTGGGTTCTTCTTGAGCTTTTTGTACATGGGCATCTTCCCGAACCTGTAACATTATTGGCAATGGGAATGGGATACCCAGAGCATGAAAACTGATGCTGTCTGGAGTGTGTATGTGTGGCAAACTAACCCTTGTTTGAGTGCACATTAACAGGATGGGGCTAGGGCAGTGGGACACATAGTTGCACCAGAGGGGTGGGCATGCAGCTTCTCCAAAAGCTGCTGTTTGTGTGTAAAAAACAGGGCTTGGGCAGTCTTTTTTGCACCAAAAGACGGTGTTTGTGTGTGTGGCTGCTAAAAATTGCAACACTGTTTAGTTTATGTGCGAGCTACTGTTCAGTGGAGCTAGTAGCTGACCAAGGAAAAGGTGTTCTGAGGTCAGGGGGTCGCGTGTTGCACCAGGGGAGTGGAACCCAACACTGCTCTCTGTGTGGGCAGGGCTTGGTCAGCAAAGTGCATTGCTACACTAAAAGATGCTGTGCTATGTGCGTGTGTGGCATATGAACAGTCAAGATTTAGTCCACGTACCCAGTCATGTGTGAGAACTTAGCAGAGTGTATCTGTGTCTGAGGTGTAATTGCTGTCATACAATTGTTGTTGCATTGTGTAGACTTTGTAGATATGGCTGGGATTCTTTAAAAGCTGAGTTAAAAAAAAACGTAGTCCTTTGTGTTTGGGACGTTGCTAGACAATACCAACAGAACAGAGTTACTCTCCTTAATATTTTTGTTGTCAGTATCATGATCTTGGGCAAGTGCAGTGATAATAATGTTTTGGAAAAAGGAGCCTCAGGCTGTGGCTGCTTTAGTGGAGCGACTACGGTAGACTCAGGACCCATAGAATTCATTAAGACATAAGCTAGAAACTTGTACAAATATTGGCTAGAAACTTGTACAAATATGGGACCAGAATGATGGGAGGCTAAGAACCACATGGAAGTATTAAAATACTGGAGGGAGTTCAAGCAAACATCTCGGACACAGTCAAAAGAGCAACTAATTCCTGCTAACAAAATGACAGTTTGCCTGTTATTTGCAAGCAAAGTTGTAGTGGAAAATACTTTAAGAACTAGAACGACAGTTAATTGAAGAGGACAAGAATATAGAGTAGCTGAGAGCTATAATTATGTTACAAAGGCAAGGGTTTGTAATTACTGTTCAGCAGGATGGGCCACTGGGGAAAAAATGTGCACTTTCAGCAAAACGATTTCCAGTTCAGGTTACCAAGACATGAGGGAAAAAAACGAAAGGTGGCTGGCCCATAGGTCAGCGCAAACATTGAAAACCAAGATTAAGACCCTGAAATCTGGGATGGAAATATTTTGAACTCTGATTCCTCTACTATCAAAGAGTCTGAAACAAAAAGGAAGGAGTTTGTGCTGCCTGTCCTTTTCCCTTGCCTCTGCCGCCCCTTTCCTGGGGTCGCCAAATGGTATTTCTTCACCTCTTGCAAAGATGGGGCAATGTTTCCCTCTCCTTAGTCCTGACGGAGCTGGAGGGGCTTGGGCTGGAGAAGACAAGGCACGGGGGCCTCTGCTGTGTGATGGTGACTTCCCAAGGCCTGCCGTGAGTCAGAAAGAGCTTGTTACCGTCTGGGAAAGACAAGATTCTGGGAATTTGGAGCGTGGCACTTGTAAGAGAGGCCATGGCAGGCTTGCAGAAGGAGCTGTGTGGCTGCCCTGAAGGGAGGTGTGCTTAGAGAGTGCCTGGGGGCCGTGCAGGAATGCTGCACTTGGTGATAGGTGTCCGAGGCGATGGAGAGACAGGCAGCCTCAGCTGGGGGCATAAGGCTGAGCGAGGCTTGGCTGAATGAGGGGCCAGAGGTGACATAAGCAGAAGGTCCCATGGTGTAATGGTGAGCACTCTGGACTCTGAATCCAGTGATCTGAGTTCAAATCTCAGTGGGACCTCAGCCTTTTTGTCCCCTCAGGCCTTCCCTCAGCATGCTCACACCCTCACAGCTCTGCTCTGCTGCTGGGTCACTTGTGGACTGTTCTCTGATGAATCACACACAGCTGAGCTGGAGACCACCCACTCCAAATGGGGCAGGCACAGGAGGCTGCTCTGGGGCTCTTGGCTCCTGTGTCAGATGCAAAAAAGGAGGCTGGGAACACGCTCTGGGCAGCTCTTTCCAGGTTGGACCCTTCCCACAGTGACAGCAGGTTACTCTGTGTGGCATCACTTGTGTGCCCTGTCCACTGCTCCTTCCTTGCTCCTTTCATCTGCGGCTTCTTTTCCTCTCTTCCCTGCCAATTCCTTTCCATTGCTCTGCAATCAGTCCAAGGACTTCTACCAACACTGGGCAGCTCCCCACCGTTGGGGTTCCATTTGTTGCCATGAGAGCGGGAAGGATCTTCCCTGCAGAGCAGGTGGCAGCTGATGGACGAGGAGAACGAAGGACCACAGCTCACAAACATTGCTGCATAAAGGCTTTAATGGGAAGGAGCAAGAGCAGCGTCACAGAAGAGAGAGCAAGGAACACGTGTGCAGGGGTCAGGGAGGGAAAGAGACGGGCCCCTTAGGCAGGGACAAAGGGGACGGTGCGCCGGCCTCAGCAGATCTGACCGCAGCGGGAGAGAGGCAGACACAGGCCTGACCCCCCCAGGCCAAGGGAGCCCCCAGAAGAGATGGGAACCCCCGAGGTGCTGAGGGAGCTGCCCACAGCAGCTGACAGAGAGGATCCCACGGCTGTGCTCTGAGGGAAGGAGGTGAGGATGGGGCCCGGCAGGGTCACCACCACCGGCGAAGGCTCGATGTACACCGTGGAGTCAGCGCAGCGGGCCAGGCAGGGCTCACTGCAGCTGCTGGCAAGGGGCGTTGGGCCACAGGGGCCGCAGGGCCGTGGGGGACAGGGTCTGCAGCAAGACATCTCTCGGAGCAGGAGGCAAAGCTGCAACACACAGCACGCACCAACAACCTGCCTCAGCATCACTCTGTCAGTCTCTCTGGCCCCCAGCTCTCTCCAGGGACACATTTGCTCTTCAAAACACACTCGGTGCCTACAGCTCCCACCACCCTCCTGGAGCCCTGCCAGTGGAATGGCACGGGAAGCCGCCCCACTGCAGGAACAGGAGGCAGCACAGTGGCTTTAAGGCCCCTGTGGAAAGGCTGCTCACAGCCCATCTGCACAGCAGACACGGCTGGCTTAGAGATGTCCGGGCATGCACTGGGACATTCTGTTCCCCCACGGCAGGTGCATACCCTGCTGGGCACTCATCCCCCTGAGGCTGAGCCCCACGGATCCCCTCCTGCTGGAACAAAGCCCCCTCTTGCCAGCTGTCCCCAGCCACCAGCGTGGAAAGGCTGACGGCCCTTCAGCAGTTCTGTGTCAGGGCCAAGCGGAGGCAGCCCAAGGATCAGCCTGGGCAGCCTCCATGCCAGCAGTTCAGCCCACAGGGAGGGATGGAGCGGGCTCAGGCTTACCTTGTTCCTTGAGGAGAGGGAGGCCGGAGACCAGGATGCAGAGCCTGGAGCAGAGCAGCCTTTTATGCCGTGTCCCAGAGCCCTGTGGGGCCACAAACATTCCTTGTTCGTGAAACATCCAACTCCTGGGAGTGGCCATTTGTGAGGCCTTGCTGCTGATGTTGTCCCTGCCTCTTTCATCTCAAATGTTATTCTCCCACTTGGTACAACTCAGAGTCGTGCCATCAGTCTTAGAATCACTTGGGGATGGAATGGACCTTAAAATCATCTAGCTCGAGACCCCAGAAATGCCTTCTACATCTTCTCTGGACAACCTGTTCCATTATCTCACCCCTCTCAGAGGAAAAGCTTCCTTCCCAATATGTAATCAAAATACACCTGATTTCATTTTCAAGAAAGTAGCCTTTGCCCCATCCCTACCCACCCTAAGCAATTATCCTCCTCTTTCTTAAATGAATGTCACCTGGTAGCCTCCTCTCCTCTCCTCTCCTCTCCTCTCCTCTCCTCTCCTCCTATCCTCACAGGGCAAGGGCTCCAGGTGCCTGATGGTCTGTGTGCCTCCTCTGGACTCAGTGCAGCAGGTCCCTGTGTTTCTCTAGGCTGTGGCTCCAACAGCTGGATGCAGTACCCCAGCCTTGGTGTCATGAGAACCAAGCAGAGCAGGACAATCCGCTCCCTTGGCCTGCTGCCACACGGCTCTGGATGCAGCCCGGAATACTATTGGATTTTTGCACGGGGCTGCTAGCAGGCAGTGCAGGTTCCTGTTCAGTATTTCAGCCACCAGAATCTGCAAATCCACCTCCACAGGGCCGCTCCCAACCCACTCATGGCCCAGCAGTGCCTCTCCTCTGGTCAGGCTCTCCACTTCCCCCTGTAGTGGGAAGTGCTCCTCAACACACTCCAGGAGTCCCCAGGACTGCTGGCACTGCCCCGTGCCACTTTGCCAGCAGATGACTGAGTGGTTTAAGTTCCTGTCAGGAGCAGGCCCAAGTGAGTGGGCCATGTCCCAATGTCCAAACGATCCATCTGTGTCCCAGAAGCACGAGGCCAATTGGCTCAGAGGTCTGAGGCCGGAGTGGAGGAAGACTGGAGGGGGTTTGTGTCACAAGGATTGCCTTTCCCACTTTGCCCTCTTCCTGGGGACTGCAGCCATCCATCACGGTGGAATCTAGCCCTGAGAGACACCTTGAGTGAGCCCTCAAGTGCAGTTGGTGCAGGTGCACCAGCCAGCCCTGACACAATTCTCCCCAGGGGAGATTTTGACAGAGAGCAGACGGTGGGTAGACTCTGGCCGTAGGTCAAGGCTGCACAGTCCTGTGGAGAAGAAGAGATGCACCTCTGCAGGGCTGTGGCAAAGCTCAGTGGCAAAGCAGGATGACTGTGGGCTGGAGGGAAGCTCCTCATGGAGAGGAGTGAGGAGCACGAGGGCCTGGCTCCCTGTTACCGCTTATCGTTCCCTGCTGCAGCCTGCGTTTATGCCCAGGAGCCTGGGGAACACAGGCAGATTCCCAGCCAAGAGGAGAAAGCCAAGGACTCAATGAACTGTCTCTCAAAGGACTTCTCTAAGGGAATCTCCACAGCCGTGTGTCCCCTGAAAACTAAACAAGGCCCTCGTGCAGTTTACAAGCAGAGCTCTGGCCCCAGCTTGGGAAATTGGGATCCTCTAGAAAACCAGGAAATCAACACGCAGCAAGGTGATCAAAGGCATGCCTACGTCTGTCCCTGAAAGACAAATTGGCCCATTTGCTCCCACACAAATTGACCCACTCTGCTGAGTGTGTCCAGCCCAAGGCTGGGATCTGGATGTGGGAGTCACTGTGATGTGGAAGAGTTGGGAAAATCCATGAGCTTCAGGCAAACCTGAATCATCCTGATGTGCAAAGGAGTGCACATGGTGGCCTGGACTCAGGCATTCCAGGGATACCAGAGCACCTCTTGCCTCCTCTTGCCTCCAAAACTTCAGCCTTTGTCTGGGGCATTTCCAGACATTTTAGGAACAGTCGCAAAAGGCACTGCCAGTGCACCAGGCAGAACAAAAGGGCTGCAGCACCTGACACGTGTGGGGAGGCCGAGGGCACTGCACTTGTGCAACCTGGTGGAGATGAGCAAGGCGTGGAGGGGGACTGGAGCTGCTGTCTCCACCACCCCCTGCAGGTTCTGGAGAGAATGAAGCCAGACTCTCCAGAGAGGTGCACTGTCAAAGGGCAAGAGGCAGCAATCACAAATTGCAAGAAAGGAAATCCCAGGGCTCCCTGGGGGAAGATAAGGGACAGGCCTGGAAGAGCTGCACAAGGGATAGCGACCTCTTTCTTCAGCTGTGTCAGGGCTTAGAAGTCAGCAGGACAAGGCCCGGAGCCTGCAGAGGAGCCAGGGCACTTTGATCTGCCCAGAGCAGTTGATAGGAGCACAAGACCTCCAGAGTTCCATCCACGCCTTCTGGGGTTGGTCTGGGCTACTCTGAGTCACTACAGCCCGTGAGCAGCATCCAAAAGAGCATGCCTTGGGAGACAGCAAATGCAGGAGATTGCAGAGAAGCAGCAGGTGATCCATGCATGGGGAGAGAAGGTGGGGAAATACCCTCCATGGCAGCAGAACACTGAGCATATGGCCTCTGTTATCCCTTGGGCACCTGAGTCTGTGGCACCCAGTCCACTGAAGTCCTCACGGGGTGACTCAGGTTGGCCTGGAGCTCAGGGATTTTCCCAGCTCTTGCACGTCACGATGACACCCATGTGCTCTGGGAGACTGATCCAGTGTCCCTTTGAAATGTAGAATGCATGGAATGGGAAACCCCATCCCTGACCCAGAAACAAAGAGCCATGGGCTTTGGGCTCCCTGCCCTCAGCCTTTTCCCCCAAGCCACCATCCAGGTCTCTGGGCCCTGGGATGAGCACGCTGAGCAAAACAGGTCAGTGTGGCTGTGGGTCTGTTTCAGGGAAGGACGCGGCATCTCTTTGATCCCCAAAGCAGGCCGTGGTGCTGCCTGTGCACTGTAAGCAAGTTCCCCATGGCTGTCACTCAGGCCTGCAGGGGACATCTTTGCAGCTGAACATGCACTTTCCTTGCCACTGAGCTTTGCCACCTCCCTGCACAGTTGGGTCTCTTCCCCGCTATGGGGTTGTGCAGGGTTGGCTCTCTGCCTCAACTGCCCACACAGTCTTCTGGATGTCTGTGATGAGCCACGGAAGAAATGGCTCTCAGGGTTAGCCTGAGTGCCTGCACTGAAAGCTCCTGAGAGCTGACCTGAGGTGTCTCTTCACGGCTGAATTTGACTGTAACTGGAGCCACATTCAACATCAATTCATTTCAACTCACCTTCTCCACTGGCCTGGGACCTCCAAGTCAAGTGGTCTTAGGAAGCTGTGACACCTATGAATCATTCCCAGGTTGGGTGCTGTGGAATTGGTGAAAACTGCCTGAGATGAATGAGGCAGGGACCACATCAGCAGCAAGGCCTCACAAATGGCCACTCCCAGGAGTTTGGATGTTTCACGAACAAGGAATGTTTGTGGCCCCACAGGGCTCTGGGACACGGCATAAAAGGCTGCTCTGCTCCAGGCTCTGCATCCTGGTCTCCGGCCTCCCTCTCCTCAAGGAACGAGGTAAGCCTGAGCCCGCTCCATCCCTCCCTGTGGGCTGAACTGCTGGCATGGAGGCTGCCCAGGCTGACCCTTGGGCTGCCTCCGCTTGGCCCTGACACAGAACTGCTGAAGGGCCGTCAGCCTCTCCACGCTGGTGGCTGGGGACAGCTGGCAAGAGGGGGCTTTGTTCCAGCAGGAGGGGATCCGTGGGGCTCAGCCTCAGGGGGATGAGTGCCCAGCAGGGTTTGCCCCTGCCGTGGGGGAACAGAATGTCCCAGTGCATGCCCGGACATCTCTAAGCCAGCCGTGTCTGCTGTGCAGATGGGCTGTGAGCAGCCTTTCCACAGGGGCCTTAAAGCCACTGTGCTGCCTCCTGTTCCTGCAGTGGGGCGGCTTCCCGTGCCGTGCCATTCCACTGGCAGGGCTCCAGGAGGGTGGTGGGAGCTGTGGGCACCGAGTGTGTTTTGAAGAGCAAATGTGTCCCTGGAGAGAGCTGGGGGCCAGAGAGACTGACAGAGTGATGCTGAGGCAGGTTGTTGGTGCGTGCTGTGTGTTGCAGCTTTGCCTCCTGCTCCGAGAGATGTCTTGCTGCAGACCCTGTCCCCCACGGCCCTGCGGCCCCTGTGGCCCAACGCCCCTTGCCAGCAGCTGCAGTGAGCCCTGCCTGGCCCGCTGCGCTGACTCCACGGTGTACATCGAGCCTTCGCCGGTGGTGGTGACCCTGCCGGGCCCCATCCTCACCTCCTTCCCTCAGAGCACAGCCGTGGGATCCTCTCTGTCAGCTGCTGTGGGCAGCTCCCTCAGCACCTCGGGGGTTCCCATCTCTTCTGGGGGCTCCCTTGGCCTGGGGGGGTCAGGCCTGTGTCTGCCTCTCTCCCGCTGCGGTCAGATCTGCTGAGGCCGGCGCACCGTCCCCTTTGTCCCTGCCTAAGGGGCCCGTCTCTTTCCCTCCCTGACCCCTGCACACGTGTTCCTTGCTCTCTCTTCTGTGACGCTGCTCTTGCTCCTTCCCATTAAAGCCTTTGTGCAGCAATGTTTGTGAGCTGTGGTCCTTCGTTCTCCTCGTCCATCAGCTGCCCCCTGCTCTGGCAGGGTGAGCACTGGCTGCTCCTCTGAGCTTACCCGCAGCTCCACCAAGAACTCTCAGCAATTACACCAGAGCACCAAAGCCCCAGTCTCTGAGCTTGAGTCTGGAACCTGGAGATCACGGCCCTGCAGAGCCTCTACCATTTTGTTCCTTATTGAAGTTAATAGGGATATTTTGAATAACTTTACAGTCTTGTCAAAGGTTCTTTACAAAGGCATAGCAAAATCAATCTTCTCTCTTCTCTTGCTGATGTTGGGATTTGCCAGTGGGCTGGGGACAGGATTGTGAGCTGGAAAGGAGAAAAGCACTTCTTCTTTTCATGGCTGGAGACATAGGCAGTGTGGCTTCAACAAAATTTGATGGCAAAATTCAAAAATTAAAAGGATGCCAAAGGGTTTAGCAGCACTTGATCCACACTCACAGCCAGAACTTAATTACAAATTCATAGTAACAACGTTCATACCATTATCAATTCCATCACTCTCCGTCTCTGTCTCACACACACACTTTCTGTATTTAGGTGTGTAAATGTACCTACTGAAAATGCCCCTGGAGTTCAGTGAAATACATCAGGTCCCTTTGCATTTCTCAACCAAGTGTGGGCTCTGCTTCAAGGCGTGTGGGGGGAATGTGTGTGTAGATCAAACCAGGCCTCATCACCACTGATGGTCTTTTGAGTAGCCCAGCTTCACACTTCTCAATATGCAAGAGATGTTTCACCCAGAAAGAGATGCTGGCAGAGGCTGCTGTGGTCCAGGAGGCCTCCAGGAGCCTCCCTCAGGACACAGCTGTTTATGGGCTCACAAGAGGATTTGCTTTTGTCATCACAGATGGAACCTTCTGTTCCATCTGTGTCATAATCCCTGGTGGTAACTACTGGAAGCAGTTCCCAAGACACTCGGACAGTGTTTCCAAAAGTGCAGCTACAGTGGTGGTCTTCCATTTGGGCTACCATTCCTGGAGACAGTGTTCCAAGGCTGTCCTGGGATGACTGGTTATCCTTTGCTCCCCACCGTGGCTCAGGCTGCTCAGGGGAGGCTGATGCTGCTCTTATGGTCAGGGCTGTTCCCAGCTGTGTCATGCAACAGCCCCTGCTGTGCTGAGGGGCCTTTCAGTGCCCAGCTGGTTTGCTTGAGGGGATGCTTCCTCTTGCAGCTGCTTCTGTCAAGGCTTGCCAGAGGGAGGAGCAGATGAGAGGGTGAATGAGCACAGCCACAGGGCAGGGTGTCCCAGATGCCTGGCTCAGGCCAAGGAGCACAGAGCTGCAGCAGGAGCCTCTGGGGCTGTGCCCCTCAGGCCTCTGGAACGTGGCCCCAGGGGCCCATCTGCCTCCTCCAGGGTCCCAGCTACAAATGTGGGGTGGAGCTGTGCTGGTGAAATCCTCCCCCTCACCTTTTTCTGGTTGCACTGAGATCTGAGAAATGCCGGTTGGGCCTTAGGCTTGGAAAGAGCACCTGGTCTCAGCTCTTCCTGAGCTCACCAGAAACACTGTCTCTTCCCAAGAACTGCTGTCTAACAGGCTCCTGTTTTCCTTATGATCAGTCTTGGAAAATAGTTCTGTTGCCTGAACGCCGTAACATTCCTGTTCTCACACTTCCAGAGAAAGTGCCAACACAAACTGTGGCCAGGGTGAAACGTGGTTACGACTGAAGGCCACTCTCCTGCAACCCTATAGACAGTGGTCCAAAAGGAGACCATTTGAGCTCTCCTGCACCGCAGCAGGCTGTGACCAGCCATGTCCCTCTGAGTGGGATGACTCTCAGAGCCAGTGAACCCTCAGGGTCGCTGTACTCGGAGGATTGCTGAACAACGAGTCCCAGGCTGACACCCTCACTCCTTGAGTCCTGGAGTTTTGCCCATCAGGAGATGCCAAGGCATCCAAAGTGAGTGTTTCACTTACCACTGAGGGGAAGTTTTCTCAGGTACTCTGCTTGCACTGACTCCTCAGGCCTGCATGCATGCACGTGTGCTTATAGTCTAGCAAATGTGGGAGAAATACTCCTTTCTTAGATGTTTAAATACCTGGGCTATCTAAGTAAATTAGGCCTGTAAGTAAGGTTAAATTACAGTTACAGACTCACCTAAATGCTGCTAAGTGATGTTCTTCTTCTGAGTTGCTAAGTATAACTTTGAAGTTATAGTTAGATTAAATGCAATTAAGAGCTTTTCCTCTGTCAAATTTTAAGGCTAAAATATTAATGAAGTGTATAGCTAAGGTATAAGTGAAGTTAAAATACTGTTAAGTTTGAGTGCTGTCAAGCTTTTAGGCCGTGTTTCCACATACGCTTGCCCTCACTGTCTTTGATCACACACACACACACACACACTCTCATCCCAGCCCCTTGATAGTTCTCGGTTAATTTGATTGCTTGGATTTTGTTTGGTTTTGTTGTTGGTTGTTTTTCCTTGTTGTGCCTCAACTGTCCTGTAAGTAGTAAAATGCATCCGGCCAAGGAAGTTTGTTGTGTTTTCCTCGAATAGTAAATCTGGCTTTTGCTGATGCCCTTGCCAGTGATTCCTGGAGCAATCTCCAAGAGTGGTTTGTAACAGGAGGCTCAGGCTGGAGTGCCCGGGCGTCGGTGTGGTGGCCCAGGGTTTGTGATGAGCAGGGCAGGAAGGGCTGAAGCAGGTAGTTGTGGCCGAGTGGTGAAGGCGATGGACTAGAAATCCATTGGGGTTTCCCCGCGCAGGTTCGAATCCTGCCAACTACGGGGCACACGCCCCTTTTGGGCTCTGGCTGCAAGGGAGGAGCTGCTGCAGCCTTGCCTGGCTCCTGAGGGCCCTTCTTCAGGGCAAGCAGAAGCCTGATGAGGGGCACAGGTAAGGGCAGGCGACAGAAGCCCATTGCTGCTGCCAGCTCCGTGCCCTGCAGCCAAGACACTCGCTCTGGGGAAGCCCTGCAAGGGAAAAGAAGCTCAGAGACCTTGTCAGCATCAATGAGGAAGGAAAGGGAAAATGCAGAGCAGCACCTGGAGCTGCTGAGCATTTCATCACCCTGCACTAGCACCCGGCGGGGGGGAAAGGCAAGGAGCTGCAGCTTGACAACCTGCTTGGCACAGAGTGCCTAGAGCTCTCAGCTTTTACTGTCCAGTGACCATGAGCAGCACTGAGCTGAGACAGCAGAATCTGCACGGCTAAAAGAGGAGAATTCCTGCTGTTGGCAATTCCAAGCAAAGACAAGCCGTGTCCCTCCTTGGGCAGCAAAGAACTGAACAGTCGGGCAGGTGCGGTCGTGCAGCGTGCTGGGAGCGGAGGCTGGATTTGTGGGCAGGGCTGCAGGCGTCAGGATGTGGCTGGATTTCAGGTGCCCTCATGTGTAGGAAGGCCCAAGGCTGCAGGCTGCCTCCGGGGATGCCTTGGGCACGTGCAGCGGTGGCGGCGTGGGTGGTCACAGGGCAAGTGTCTGTGCAGGGCTTTGTTTGGGAGGTGTGGGAGACGGGCAAGGGCAGGCCCTGGAGGTGTGGAGCGGCCGGCCAAGGAAGATGAATTATTCCGGGAGTGTATTTGCTGGGGCAGAGAGGCAGGGAGGCAGGGAGGGCCAGCATTGGCCGGCAGCACGAGGCCGCAGTGAGGGCAGTGGCAGGCAGGCCTCAGGAGGAGCAGAGTGGCGCAGCGGGAGCGTGCTGGGCCCATAACCCAGAGGTCGATGGATCGAAACCATCCTCTGCTAAGGCACTTTTTTCACCGCCGCTGCACCGCTGCTGGGGCACCTGACACGGGACTTGTGTTCTAGACCTGCAGTGGCTCCCTTATGAGCACCCAGCGCTGTGAGTTTCCAAGGCCACGTGTCAGAGCCAGAGGAGCACAGGCACATGGCAGGAGCTGGAGCTGGAGCTGGGGAGTGTGCCGGGGGCTGGAAGGAGGGGGCAGCCAGGGTGAGAGGTGCAGGAGCACAGCTGTCAGGTGGCAGTGCGGGAGGCGGTGCCCGTGGGCACTGGAGGAGCAGGAGGCAGCACAGGCTGTGGCTGGCAGGAGCAGGGAGCAGCAGAGCTGCGGGAGCCCTGCAGGGCAGTGCTTGGCAGAGCTGCTTTCCAAGCAGGTGAGCAGGGCTCGGTCATTCCTGGCCAAGGCAGACCAGGCTTTTCTTCAGCCTGGCTCCACATGGCCTGGCCTCTCCTGGTCCCGAGCAGCAGAGTTTCATTCATCCCTCAGCACACTCTTCTCCCACAGATGATCGGCTGAGCCACTGCTCCAGCTCCCACAGCCGTGCCTCCTGCCCAGGACTCTGGGCACCTCCCAGCCCAGAAGGCACAGACTGGCTTTGAGCCAGGTGGGCCCTGGCACAAGCAGACTGCAGGAGCTGGTGTGTCACCTGTCCTTTCTCCTTGCCTCTGCCGCCCCTTTCCTGCGGTGCCCAAAGGGTCTTTCTTCAGCTCTTGTAGAGATGGGTCAATGTTTCCCTCTCCTTAGTCCTGATGGAGCTGGAGGAGCTTGGGCTGGAGAAGACAAGGCACGGGGGCCTCTGCTGTGTGATGGTGACTTCCCAAGGCCTGCCGTGAGTCAGAAAGAGCTTGTTACCGTCTGGGAAAGACAAGATTCTGGGAATTTGGAGCGTGGCACTTGTAAGAGAGGCCATGGCAGGCTTGCAGAAGGAGCTGTGTGGCTGCCCTGAAGGGAGGTGTGCTTAGAGAGTGCCTGGGGGCCGTGCAGGAATGCTGCACTTGGTGATAGGTGTCCGAGGCGATGGAGAGACAGGCAGCCTCAGCTGGGGGCATAAGGCTGAGCGAGGCTTGGCTGAGTGAGGGGCCAGAGGTGACATGAGTAGAAGGTCCCATGGTGTAATGGTGAGCACTCTGGACTCTGAATCCAGTGATCTGAGTTCAAATCTCAGTGGGACCTCAGCCTTTTTGTCCCCTCAGGCCTTCCCTCAGCATGCTCACACCCTCACAGCTCTGCTCTGCTGCTGGGTCACTTGTGGACTGTTCTCTGATGAATCACACACAGCTGAGCTGGAGACCACCCACTCCAAATGGGGCAGGCACAGGAGGCTGCTCAGGGGCTCTTGGCTCCTGTGTCAGATGCAAAAACGGACACTGGGAACACGCTCTGGGCAGCTCTTTCCAGGTTGGACCCTTCCCACAGTGACAGCAGGTTACTCTGTGTGGCATTACTTGTGTGCCCTGTCCACTGCTCCTTCCTTGCCCTTTCATCTGCGGCTTCTTTTCCTCTCTTCCCTGCCAATTCCTTTCCATTGCTCTGCAATCAGTCCAAGGACATCTACCAACACTGGGCAGCTCCCCACCGTTGGGGTTCCATTTGTTGCCATGAGAGGGGGAAGGATCTTCCCTGCAGAGCAGGTGGCAGCTGATGGACGAGGAGAACGAAGGACCACAGCTCACAACATTGCTGCACAAAGGCTTTAATGGGAAGGAGCAAGAGCAGCGTCACAGAAGAGAGAGCAAGGAACACGTGTGCAGGGGTCAGGGAGGGAAAGAGACGGGCCCCTTAGGCAGGGACAAAGGGGACGGTGCGCCGGCCTCAGCAGATCTGACCGCAGCGGGAGAGAGGCAGACACAGGCCTGACCCCCCCAGGCCAAGGGAGCCCCCAGAAGAGATGGGAACCCCCGAGGTGCTGAGGGAGCTGCCCACAGCAGCTGACAGAGAGGATCCCACGGCTGTGCTCTGAGGGAAGGAGGTGAGGATGGGGCCCGGCAGGGTCACCACCACCGGCGAAGGCTCGATGTACACCGTGGAGTCAGCGCAGCGGGCCAGGCAGGGCTCACTGCAGCTGCTGGCAAGGGGCGTTGGGCCACAGGGGCCGCAGGGCCGTGGGGGACAGGGTCTGCAGCAAGACATCTCTCGGAGCAGGAGGCAAAGCTGCAACACACAGCACGCACCAACAACCTGCCTCAGCATCACTCTGTCAGTCTCTCTGGCCCCCAGCTCTCTCCAGGGACACATTTGCTCTTCAAAACACACTCGGTGCCCACAGCTCCCACCACCCTCCTGGAGCCCTGCCAGTGGAATGGCACGGGAAGCCGCCCCACTGCAGGAACAGGAGGCAGCACAGTGGCTTTAAGGCCCCTGTGGAAAGGCTGCTCACAGCCCATCTGCACAGCAGACACGGCTGGCTTAGAGATGTCCGGGCATGCACTGGGACATTCTGTTCCCCCACGGCAGGGGCAAACCCTGCTGGGCACTCATCCCCCTGAGGCTGAGCCCCACGGATCCCCTCCTGCTGGAACAAAGCCCCCTCTTGCCAGCTGTCCCCAGCCACCAGCGTGGAAAGGCTGACGGCCCTTCAGCAGTTCTGTGTCAGGGCCAAGCGGAGGCAGCCCAAGGGTCAGCCTGGGCAGCCTCCATGCCAGCAGTTCAGCCCACAGGGAGGGATGGAGCGGGCTCAGGCTTACCTCGTTCCTTGAGGAGAGGGAGGCCGGAGACCAGGATGCAGAGCCTGGAGCAGAGCAGCCTTTTATGCCGTGTCCCAGAGCCCTGTGGGGCCACAAACATTCCTTCTTTGTGAAACATCCAGACTCCTGGGAGTGGCCATTTGTGAGGCCTTGCTGCTGATGTGGTCCCTGCCTCTTTCATCTCAAATGTTATTCTCCCACTTGGTACAACTCAGAGTCGTGCCATCAGTCTTAGAATCACTTGGGGATGGAATGGACATTTATATCATCAAGCTCGATACCCCAGAAATGCCTTCTACATCTTTTCTGGACAACCTGTTCCATTGTCTCACCCCTCTCAGAGGAAAAGCTTCCTTCCCAATATCTAATCAAAATACACCTGATTTCATTTCTGAGTAAGTAGCCTTTGCCCCATCCCTACCCACCCTAAGCAATTATCCTCCTCTTTCTTAAATGAATGTCACCTGGTAGCCTCCTCTCCTCTCCTCTCCTCTCCTCTCCTCTCCTCTCCTCTCCTCTCCTCTCCTCTCCTCTCCTCTCCTCTCCTCTCCTCTCCTCTCCTCTCCTCTCCTCTCCTCTCCTCTCCTCTCCTCTCCTCTCCTCTCCTCTCCTCTCCTCTCCTCTCCTCTCCTCTCCTCTCCTCTCCTCTCCTCTCCTCTCCTCCCCTCCCCTCTCCTCTCCTCCCCTCTCCTCCCCTCCCCTCCCCTCCCCTCCCCTCCCCTCCCCTCCCCTCCCCTCCCCTCCCCTCCCCTCCCCTCCCCTCCCCTCCCCTCCCCTCCCCTCCCCTCCCCTCCCCTCCCCTCCCCTCCTGTCGTCACAGGGAAAGGGCTCCAGGTGCCTGATGGTCTGTGTGCCTCCTCTGGACTCAGTGCAGCAGGTCCCTGTGTTTCTCTAGGCTGTGGCTCCAACAGCTGGATGCAGTACCCCAGCCTTGGTGTCATGAGAACCAAGCAGAGCAGGACAATCCCCTCCCTTGGCCTGCTGCCACACGGCTCTGGATGCAGCCCGGAATACTATTGGATTTTTGCACGGGGCTGCTAGCAGGCAGTGCAGGTTCCTGTTCAGTATTTCAGCCACCAGAATCTGCAAATCCACCTCCACAGGGGCCGCTCCCAACCCACTCATGGCCCAGCCTGTGTCCATGTTTGGGATTTCCTGGACCTTGGCACTTCACCTTGTTGGGCTTCATGAGGTTTGCACAGACCCACCTCTCCAGGTCCCTCAGGATGGCATCCCTTCTTCTAGAGCATCAAGCCCATCACTCAGCTCAGTGCCATCCACAAACCTGCTGAGGATGCACTCAATCGCTCCCCCCATGTCTCCCAACAAGGTGTTAAATATTCCTGGTCCCATTACCAAACCCTGAGAAACCACACTCGTCCCTGCTTGGACACCACTTGAGTTGGACATCGAGCTCTTGACCACAAGTCCTTGAGTGCTGCCATCCATCCAATTCCATATGCAGCGAGTGGCCAGCCCCCCTGAAATCCACGTCACTCCTGTTGAGAGAGAAAGATGCAAAGAGCAGGCCCAGCAGTGCCTCTCCTCTGGTCAGGCTCTCCACTTCCCCCTGTAGTGGGAAGTGCTCCTCAACACACTCCAGGAGTCCCCAGGACTGCTGGCACTGCCCCGTGCCACTTTGCCAGCAGATGACTGAGTGGTTTAAGTTCCTGTCAGGAGCAGGCCCAAGTGAGTGGGCCATGTCCCAATGTCCAAACGATCCATCTGTGTCCCAGAAGCACGAGGCCAATTGGCTCAGAGGTCTGAGGCCGGAGTGGAGGAAGACTGGAGGGGGTTTGTGTCACAAGGATTGCCTTTCCCACTTTGCCCTCTTCCTGGGGACTGCAGCCATCCATCACGGTGGAATCTAGCCCTGAGAGACACCTTGAGTGAGCCCTCAAGTGCAGTTGGTGCAGGTGCACCAGCCAGCCCTGACACAATTCTCCCCAGGGGAGATTTTGACAGAGAGCAGACGGTGGGTAGACTCTGGCCGTAGGTCAAGGCTGCACAGTCCTGTGGAGAAGAAGAGATGCACCTCTGCAGGGCTGTGGCAAAGCTCAGTGGCAAAGCAGGATGACTGTGGGCTGGAGGGAAGCTCCTCATGGAGAGGAGTGAGGAGCACGAGGGCCTGGCTCCCTGTTACCGCTTATCGTTCCCTGCTGCAGCCTGCGTTTATGCCCAGGAGCCTGGGGAACACAGGCAGATTCCCAGCCAAGAGGAGAAAGCCAAGGACTCAATGAACTGTCTCTCAAAGGACTTCTCTAAGGGAATCTCCACAGCCGTGTGTCCCCTGAAAACTAAACAAGGCCCTCGTGCAGTTTACAAGCAGAGCTCTGGCCCCAGCTTGGGAAATTGGGATCCTCTAGAAAACCAGGAAATCAACACGCAGCAAGGTGATCAAAGGCATGCCTACGTCTGTCCCTGAAAGACAAATTGGCCCATTTGCTCCCACACAAATTGACCCACTCTGCTGAGTGTGTCCAGCCCAAGGCTGGGATCTGGATGTGGGAGTCACTGTGATGTGGAAGAGTTGGGAAAATCCATGAGCTTCAGGCAAACCTGAATCATCCTGATGTGCAAAGGAGTGCACATGGTGGCCTGGACTCAGGCATTCCAGGGATACCAGAGCACCTCTTGCCTCCTCTTGCCTCCAAAACTTCAGCTTTTGTCTGGGGCATTTCCAGACATTTTAGGAACAGTCGCAAAAGGCACTGCCAGTGCACCAGGCAGAACAAAAGGGCTGCAGCACCTGACACGTGTGGGGAGGCCGAGGGCACTGCACTTGTGCAACCTGGTGGAGATGAGCAAGGCGTGGAGGGGGGCCTGGAGCTGCTGTCTCCACCACCCCCTGCAGGTTCTGGAGAGAATGAAGCCAGAATCTCCAGAGAGGTGCACTGTCAAAGGGCAAGAGGCAGCAATCACAAATTGCAAGAAAGGAAATCCCAGGGCTCCCTGGGGGAAGATAAGGGACAGGCCTGGAAGAGCTGCACAAGGGATAGCGACCTCTTTCTTCAGCTGTGTCAGGGCTTAGAAGTCAGCAGGACAAGGCCCAGAGCCTGCAGAGGAGCCAGGGCACTTTGATCTGCCCAGAGCAGTTGATAGGAGCACAAGACCTCCAGAGTTCCATCCACGCCTTCTGGGGTTGGTCTGAGCTACTCTGAGTCACTACAGCCCGTGAGCAGCATCCAAAAGAGCATGCCTTGGGAGACAGCAAATGCAGGAGACTGCAGAGAAGCAGCAGGTGATCCATGCATGGGGAGAGAAGGTGGGGAAATACCCTCCATGGCAGCAGAACATTGAGGATATGGCCTCTGTTATCCCTTGGGCACCTGAGTCTGTGGCACCCAGTCCACTGAAGTCCACACGGGGTGACTCAGGTTGGCCTGGAGCTCAGGGATTTTCCCAGCTCTTGCACATCACGATGACACCCATGTGCTCTGGGAGACTGATCCAGTGTCCCTTTGAAATGTAAAATGCATGGAATGGGAAACCCCATCCCTGACCCAGAAACAAAGAGCCGTGGGCTTTGGGCTCCCTGCCCTCAGCCTTTTCCCCCAAGCCACCATCCAGGTCTCTGGGCCCTGGGATGAGCACGCTGAGCAAAACAGGTCAGTGTGGCTGTGGGTCTGTTTCAGGGAAGGACGCGGCATCTCTTTGATCCCCAAAGCAGGCCGTGGTGCTGCCTGTGCACTGTAAGCAAGTTCCCCATGGCTGTCACTCAGGCCTGCAGGGGACATCTTTGCAGCTGAACATGCACTTTCCTTGCCACTGAGCTTTGCCACCTCCCTGCACAGTTGGGTCTCTTCCCCGCTATGGGGTTGTGCAGGGTTGGCTCTCTGCCTCAACTGCCCACACAGTCTTCTGGATGTCTGTGATGAGCCACGGAAGAAATGGCTCTCAGGGTTAGCCTGAGTGCCTGCACTGAAAGCTCCTGAGAGCTGACCTGAGGTGGCTCTTCACGGCTGAATTTGACTGTAACTGGAGCCACATTCAACATCAATTCATTTCAACTCACCTTCTCCACTGGCCTGGGACCTCCAAGTCAAGTGGTCTTAGGAAGCTGTGACACCTATGAATCATTCCCAGGTTGGGTGCTGTGGAATTGGTGAAAACTGCCTGAGATGAATGAGGCAGGGACCACATCAGCAGCAAGGCCTCACAAATGGCCACTCCCAGGAGTCTGGATGTTTCACGAACAAGGAATGTTTGTGGCCCCACAGGGCTCTGGGACACGGCATAAAAGGCTGCTCTGCTCCAGGCTCTGCATCCTGGTCTCCGGCCTCCCTCTCCTCAAGGAACGAGGTAAGCCTGAGCCCGCTCCATCCCTCCCTGTGGGCTGAACTGCTGGCATGGAGGCTGCCCAGGCTGATCCTTGGGCTGCCTCCGCTTGGCCCTGACACAGAACTGCTGAAGGGCCGTCAGCCTTTCCACGCTGGTGGCTGGGGACAGCTGGCAAGAGGGGGCTTTGTTCCAGCAGGAGGGGATCCGTGGGGCTCAGCCTCAGGGGGATGAGTGCCCAGCAAGGGTTTGCCCCTGCCGTGGGGGAACAGAATGTCCCAGTGCATGCCCGGACATCTCTAAGTCAGCCGTGTCTGCTGTGCAGATGGGCTGTGAGCAGCCTTTCCACAGGGGCCTTAAAGCCACTGTGCTGCCTCCTGTTCCTGCAGTGGGGCGGCTTCCCGTGCCATTCCACTGGCAGGGCTCCAGGAGGGTGGTGGGAGCTGTGGGCACCGAGTGTGTTTTGAAGAGCAAATGTGTCCCTGGAGAGAGCTGGGGGCCAGAGAGACTGACAGAGTGATGCTGAGGCAGGTTGTTGGTGCGTGCTGTGTGTTGCAGCTTTGCCTCCTGCTCCGAGAGATGTCTTGCTGCAGACCCTGTCCCCCACGGCCCTGCGGCCCCTGTGGCCCAACGCCCCTTGCCAGCAGCTGCAGTGAGCCCTGCCTGGCCCGCTGCGCTGACTCCACGGTGTACATCGAGCCTTCGCCGGTGGTGGTGACCCTGCCGGGCCCCATCCTCACCTCCTTCCCTCAGAGCACAGCCGTGGGATCCTCTCTGTCAGCTGCTGTGGGCAGCTCCCTCAGCACCTCGGGGGTTCCCATCTCTTCTGGGGGCTCCCTTGGCCTGGGGGGGTCGGGCCTGTGTCTGCCTCTCTCCCGCTGCGGTCAGATCTGCTGAGGCCGGCGCACCGTCCCCTTTGACCCTGCCTAAGGGGCCCGTCTCTTTCCCTCCCTGACCCCTGCACACGTGTTCCTTGCTCTCTCTTCTGTGACGCTGCTCTTGCTCCTTCCCATTAAAGCCTTTGTGCAGCAATGTTTGTGAGCTGTGGTCCTTCGTTCTCCTCGTCCATCAGCTGCCCCCTGCTCTGGCAGGGTGAGCACTGGCTGCTCCTCTGAGCTTACCCGCAGCTCCACCAAGAACTCTCAGCAATTACACCAGAGCACCAAAGCCCCAGTCTCTGAGCTTGAGTCTGGAACCTGGAGATCACGGCCCTGCAGAGCCCTGTACCATTTTGTTCCTTATTGAAGTTAATAGGGATATTTTGAATAATTTCACGATCTTGTCAAAGGTTCTTTACAAAGGCATAGCAAAATCAATCTTCTCTCTTCTCTTGCTGATGTTGGGATTTGCCAGTGGGATGGGGACAGGATTGTGAGCTGGAAAGGAGAAAAGCACTTCTTCTTTTCATGGCTGGAGACATAGGCAGTGTGGCTTCAACAAAATTTGATGGCAAAATTCAAAAATTAAAAGGATGCCAAAGGGTTTAGCAGCACTTGATCCACACTCACAGCCAGAACTTAATTACAAATTCATAGTAACAACGTTCATACCATTATCAATTCCATCACTCTCCGTCTCTGTCTCACACACACACTTTCTGTATTTAGGTGTGTAAATGTACCTACTGAAAATGCCCCTGGAGTTCAGTGAAATACATCAGGTCCCTTTGCATTTCTCAACCAAGTGTGGGCTCTGCTTCAAGGCGTGTGGGGGGAATGTGTGTGTAGATCAAACCAGGCCTCATCACCACTGATGGTCTTTTGAGTAGCCCAGCTTCACACTTCTCAATATGCAAGAGATGTTTCACCCAGAAAGAGATGCTGGCAGAGGCTGCTGTGGTCCAGGAGGCCTCCAGGAGCCTCCCTCAGGACACAGCTGTTTATGGGCTCACAAGAGGATTTGCTTTTGTCATCACAGATGGAACCTTCTGTTCCATCTGTGTCATAATCCCTGGTGGTAACTCCTGGAAACAATTCCCAAGACACTCGGACAGTGTTTCCAAAAGTGCAGCTACAGTGGTGGTCTTCCATTTGGGCTACCATTCCTGGAGACAGTGTTCCAAGGCTGTCCTGGGATGACTGGTTATCCTTTGCTCCCCACCGTGGCTCAGGCTGCTCAGGGGAGGCTGATGCTGCTCTTATGGTCAGGGCTGTTCCCAGCTGTGTCATGCAACAGCCCCTGCTGTGCTGAGGGGCCTTTCAGTGCCCAGCTGGTTTGCTTGAGGGGATGCTTCCTCTTGCAGCTGCTTCTGTCAAGGCTTGTCAGAGGGAGGAGCAGATGAGAGGGTGAATGAGCACAGCCACAGGGCAGGGTGTCCCAGATGCCTGGCTCAGGCCAAGGAGCACAGAGCTGCAGCAGGAGCCTCTGGGGCTGTGCCCCTCAGGCCTCTGGAACGTGGCCCCAGGGGCCCATCTGCCTCCTCCAGGGTCCCAGCTACAAATGTGGGGTGGAGCTGTGCTGGTGAAATCCTCCCCCTCACCTTTTTCTGGTTGCACTGAGATCTGAGAAATGCCGGTTGGGCCTTAGGCTTGGAAAGAGCACCTGGTCTCAGCTCTTCCTGAGCTCACCAGAAACACTGTCTCTTCCCAAGAACTGCTGTCTAACAGGCTCCTGTTTTCCTTATGATCAGTCTTGGAAAATAGTTCTGTTGCCTGAACGCCGTAACATTCCTGTTCTCACACTTCCAGAGAAAGTGCCAACACAAACTGTGGCCAGGGTGAAACGTGGTTACGACTGAAGGCCACTCTCCTGCAACCCTATAGACAGTGGTCCAAAAGGAGACCATTTGAGCTCTCCTGCACCGCAGCAGGCTGTGGCCAGCCATGTCCCTCTGAGTGGGATGACTCTCAGAGCCAGTGAACCCTCAGGGTCGCTGTACTCGGAGGATTGCTGAACAACGAGTCCCAGGCTGACACCCTCACTCCTTGAGTCCTGGAGTTTTGCCCATCAGGAGATGCCAAGGCATCCAAAGTGAGTGTTTCACTGACCACTGAGGGGAAGTTTTCTCAGGTACTCTGCTTGCACTGCCTCCTCAGGCCTGCATGCATGCACGTGTGCATATACTTTAGCAAATGTGGGAGAAATACTGCTTTCTTAGATGTTTAAATACCTGGGCTATCTAAGTAAATTAGGCCTGTAAGTAAGGTTAAATTACAGTTACAGACTCACCTAAATGCTGCTAAGTGATGTTCTTCTTCTGAGTTGCTAAGTATAACTTTGAAGTTATAGTTAGATTAAATGCAATTAAGAGCTTTTCCTCTGTCAAATTTTAAGGCTAAAATATTAATGAAGTGTATAGCTAAGGTATAAGTGAAGTTAAAATACTGTTAAGTTTGAGTGCTGTCAAGCTTTTAGGCCGTGTTTCCACATACGCTTGCCCTCACTGTCTTTGATCACACACACACACTCACATCCCAGCCCCTTGATAGTTCTCGGTTAATTTGATTGCTTGGATTTTGTTTGGTTTTGTTGTTGGTTGTTTTTCCTTGTTGTGCCTCAACTGTCCTGTAAGTAGTAAAATGCATCCGGCCAAGGAAGTTTGTTGTGTTTTCCTCGAATAGTAAATCTGGCTTTTGCTGATGCCCTTGCCAGTGATTCCTGGAGCAATCTCCAAGAGTGGTTTGTAACAGGAGGCTCGGGCTGGAGTGCCCGGGCGTCGGTGTGGTGGCCCAGGGTTTGTGATGAGCAGGGCAGGAAGGGCTGAAGCAGGTAGTTGTGGCCGAGTGGTGAAGGCGATGGACTAGAAATCCATTGGGGTTTCCCCGCGCAGGTTCGAATCCTGCCAACTACGGGGCACACGCCCCTTTTGGGCTCTGGCTGCAAGGGAGGAGCTGCTGCCGCCTTGCCTGGCTCCTGAGGGCCCTTCTTCAGGGCAAGCAGAAGCCTGATGAGGGGCACAGGTAAGGGCAGGCGACAGAAGCCCATTGCTGCTGCCAGCTCCGTGCCCTGCAGCCAAGACACTCGCTCTGGGGGAAGCCCTGCAAGGGAAAAGAAGCTCAGAGACCTTGTCAGCATCAATGAGGAAGGAAAGGGAAAATGCAGAGCAGCACCTGGAGCTGCTGAGCATTTCATCACCCTGCACTAGCACCCGGGGCGGGGCGGGGGGGGGGGGGGGGAAAGGCAAGGAGCTGCAGCTTGACAACCTGCTTGGCACAGAGTGCCTAGAGCTCTCAGCTTTTACTGCCCAGTGACCATGAGCAGCACTGAGCTGAGACAGCAGAATCTGCACGGCTAAAAGAGGAGAATTCCTGCTGTTGGCAATTCCAAGCAAAGACAAGCCGTGTCCCTCCTTGGGCAGCAAAGAACTGAACAGTCGGGCAGGTGCGGTCGTGCAGCGTGCTGGGAGCGGAGCTGGATTTGTGGGCAGGGCTGCAGGCGTCAGGATGTGGCTGGATTTCAGGTGCCCTCATGTGTAGGAAGGCCCAAGGCTGCAGGCTGCCTCCGGGGATGCCTTGGGCACGTGCAGCGGCGGCGGCGTGGGTGGTCACAGGGCAAGTGTCTGTGCAGGGCTTTGTTTGGGAGGTGTGGGAGACGGGCAAGGGCAGGCCCTGGAGGTGTGGAGCGGCCGGCCAAGGAAGATGAATTATTCCGGGAGTGTATTTGCTGGGGCAGAGAGGCAGGGAGGCAGGGAGGGCCAGCATTGGCCGGCAGCACGAGGCCGCAGTGAGGGCAGTGGCAGGCAGGCCTCAGGAGGAGCAGAGTGGCGCAGCGGGAGCGTGCTGGGCCCATAACCCAGAGGTCGATGGATCGAAACCATCCTCTGCTAAGGCACTTTTTTCACCGCCGCGGCACCGCTGCTGGGGCACCTGACACGGGACTTGTGTTCTAGACCTGCAGTGGCTCCCTTATGAGCACCCAGCGCTGTGAGTTTCCAAGGCCACGTGTCAGAGCCAGAGGAGCGCAGGCACATGGCAGGAGCTGGAGCTGGAGCTGGGGAGTGTGCCGGGGGCTGGAAGGAGGGGGCAGCCAGGGTGAGAGGTGCAGGAGCACAGCTGTCAGGTGGCAGTGCGGGAGGCGGTGCCCGTGGGCACTGGAGGAGCAGGAGGCAGCACAGGCTGTGGCTGGCAGGAGCAGGGAGCAGCAGAGCTGCGGGAGCCCTGCAGGGCAGTGCTTGGCAGAGCTGCTTTCCAAGCAGCTGAGCAGGGCTCGGTCATTCCTGGCCAAGGCAGACCAGGCTTTTCTTCAGCCTGGCTCCACATGGCCTGGCCTCTCCTGGTCCCGAGCAGCAGAGTTTCATTCATCCCTCAGCACACTCTTCTCCCACAGATGATCGGCTGAGCCACTGCTCCTGCTCCCACAGCCGTGCCTCCTGCCCAGGACTCTGGGCACCTCCCAGCCCAGAAGGCACAGACTGGCTTTGAGCCTGGTGGGCCCTGGCACAAGCAGACTGCAGGAGCTGGTGTGTCACCTGTCCTTTCTCCTTGCCTCTGCCGCCCCTTTCCTGCGGTGCCCAAAGGGTCTTTCTTCAGCTCTTGTAGAGATGGGTCAATGTTTCCCTCTCCTTAGTCCTGATGGAGCTGGAGGAGCTTGGGCTGGAGAAGACAAGGCACGGGGGCCTCTGCTGTGTGATGGTGACTTCCCAAGGCCTGCCGTGAGTCAGAAAGAGCTTGTTACCGTCTGGGAAAGACAAGATTCTGGGAATTTGGAGCGTGGCACTTGTAAGAGAGGCCATGGCAGGCTTGCAGAAGGAGCTGTGTGGCTGCCTGAAGGGAGGTGTGCTTAGAGAGTGCCTGGGGGCCGTGCAGGAATGCTGCACTTGGTGATAGGTGTCCGAGGCGATGGAGAGACAGGCAGCCTCAGCTGGGGGCATAAGGCTGAGCGAGGCTTGGCTGAGTGAGGGGCCAGAGGTGACATGAGTAGAAGGTCCCATGGTGTAATGGTGAGCACTCTGGACTCTGAATCCAGTGATCTGAGTTCAAATCTCAGTGGGACCTCAGCCTTTTTGTCCCCTCAGGCCTTCCCTCAGCATGCTCACACCCTCACAGCTCTGCTCTGCTGCTGGGTCACTTGTGGACTGTTCTCTGATGAATCACACACAGCTGAGCTGGAGACCACCCACTCCAAATGGGGCAGGCACAGGAGGCTGCTCAGGGGCTCTTGGCTCCTGTGTCAGATGCAAAAACGGACACTGGGAACACGCTCTGGGCAGCTCTTTCCAGGTTGGGCCCTTCCCACAGTGACAGCAGGTTACTCTGTGTGGCATTACTTGTGTGCCCTGTCCACTGCTCCTTCCTTGCCCTTTCATCTGCGGCTTCTTTTCCTCTCTTCCCTGCCAATTCCTTTCCATTGCTCTGCAATCAGTCCAAGGACATCTACCAACACTGGGCAGCTCCCCACCGTTGGGGTTCCATTTGTTGCCATGAGAGGGGGAAGGATCTTCCCTGCAGAGCAGGTGGCAGCTGATGGACGAGGAGAACGAAGGACCACAGCTCACAAACATTGCTGCATAAAGGCTTTAATGGGAAGGAGCAAGAGCAGCGTCACAGAAGAGAGAGCAAGGAACACGTGTGCAGGGGTCAGGGAGGGAAAGAGACGGGCCCCTTAGGCAGGGACAAAGGGGACGGTGCGCCGGCCTCAGCAGATCTGACCGCAGCGGGAGAGAGGCAGACACAGGCCTGACCCCCCCAGGCCAAGGGAGCCCCCAGAAGAGATGGGAACCCCCGAGGTGCTGAGGGAGCTGCCCACAGCAGCTGACAGAGAGGATCCCACGGCTGTGCTCTGAGGGAAGGAGGTGAGGATGGGGCCCGGCAGGGTCACCACCACCGGCGAAGGCTCGATGTACACCGTGGAGTCAGCGCAGCGGGCCAGGCAGGGCTCACTGCAGCTGCTGGCAAGGGGCGTTGGGCCACAGGGGCCGCAGGGCCGTGGGGGACAGGGTCTGCAGCAAGACATCTCTCGGAGCAGGAGGCAAAGCTGCAACACACAGCACGCACCAACAACCTGCCTCAGCATCACTCTGTCAGTCTCTCTGGCCCCCAGCTCTCTCCAGGGACACATTTGCTCTTCAAAACACACTCGGTGCCTACAGCTCCCACCACCCTCCTGGAGCCCTGCCAGTGGAATGGCACGGGAAGCCGCCCCACTGCAGGAACAGGAGGCAGCACAGTGGCTTTAAGGCCCCTGTGGAAAGGCTGCTCACAGCCCATCTGCACAGCAGACACGGCTGACTTAGAGATGTCCGGGCATGCACTGGGACATTCTGTTCCCCCACGGCAGGGGCAAACCCTGCTGGGCACTCATCCCCCTGAGGCTGAGCCCCACGGATCCCCTCCTGCTGGAACAAAGCCCCCTCTTGCCAGCTGTCCCCAGTCACCAGCGTGGAGAGGCTGACGGCCCTTCAGCAGTTCTGTGTCAGGGCCAAGCGGAGGCAGCCCAAGGATCAGCCTGGGCAGCCTCCATGCCAGCAGTTCAGCCCACAGGGAGGGATGGAGCGGGCTCAGGCTTACCTCGTTCCTTGAGGAGAGGGAGGCCGGAGACCAGGATGCAGAGCCTGGAGCAGAGCAGCCTTTTATGCCGTGTCCCAGAGCCCTGTGGGGCCACAAACATTCCTTCTTTGTGAAACATCCAGACTCCTGGGAGTGGCCATTTGTGAGGCCTTGCTGCTGATGTGGTCCCTGCCTCTTTCATCTCAAATGTTATTCTCCCACTTGGTACAACTCAGAGTCGTGCCATCAGTCTTAGAATCACTTGGGGATGGAATGGACATTTATATCATCAAGCTCGATACCCCAGAAATGCCTTCTACATCTTTTCTGGACAACCTGTTCCAGTGTCTCACCCCTCTCAGAGGAAAAGCTTCCTTCCCAATATCTAATCAAAATACACCTGATTTCATTTCTGAGTAAGTAGCCTTTGCCCCATCCCTACCCACCCTAAGCAATTATCCTCCTCTTTCTTAAATGAATGTCACCTGGTAGCCTCCTCTCCTCTCCTCTCCTCTCCTCCCCTCCCCTCCCCTCCCCTCCCCTCCCCTCCCCTCCTGTCGTCACAGGGAAAGGGCTCCAGGTGCCTGATGGTCTGTGTGGCTCCTCTGGACTCAGTGCAGCAGGTCCCTGTGTTTCTCTAGGCTGTGGCTCCAACAGCTGGATGCAGTACCCCAGCCTTGGTGTCATGAGAACCAAGCAGAGCAGGACAATCCCCTCCCTTGGCCTGCTGCCACACGGCTCTGGATGCAGCCCGGAATACTATTGGATTTTTGCACGGGGCTGCTAGCAGGCAGTGCAGGTTCCTGTTCAGTATTTCAGCCACCAGAATCTGCAAATCCACCTCCACAGGGCCGCTCCCAACCCACTCATGGCCCAGCCTGTGTCCATGTTTGGGATTTCCTGGACCTTGGCACTTCACCTTGTTGGGCTTCATGAGGTTTGCACAGACCCACCTCTCCAGGTCCCTCAGGATGGCATCCCTTCTTCTAGAGCATCAAGCCCATCACTCAGCTCAGTGCCATCCACAAACCTGCTGAGGATGCACTCAATCGCTCCCCCCATGTCTCCCAACAAGGTGTTAAATATTCCTGGTCCCATTACCAAACCCTGAGAAACCACACTCGTCCCTGCTTGGACACCACTTGAGTTGGACATCGAGCTCTTGACCACAAGTCCTTGAGTGCTGCCATCCATCCAATTCCATATGCAGCGAGTGGCCAGCCCCCCTGAAATCCACGTCACTCCTGTTGAGAGAGAAAGATGCAAAGAGCAGGCCCAGCAGTGCCTCTCCTCTGGTCAGGCTCTCCACTTCCCCCTGTAGTGGGAAGTGCTCCTCAACACACTCCAGGAGTCCCCAGGACTGCTGGCACTGCCCCGTGCCACTTTGCCAGCAGATGACTGAGTGGTTTAAGTTCCTGTCAGGAGCAGGCCCAAGTGAGTGGGCCATGTCCCAATGTCCAAACGATCCATCTGTGTCCCAGAAGCACGAGGCCAATTGGCTCAGAGGTCTGAGGCCGGAGTGGAGGAAGACTGGAGGGGGTTTGTGTCACAAGGATTGCCTTTCCCACTTTGCCCTCTTCCTGGGGACTGCAGCCATCCATCACGGTGGAATCTAGCCCTGAGAGACACCTTGAGTGAGCCCTCAAGTGCAGTTGGTGCAGGTGCACCAGCCAGCCCTGACACAATTCTCCCCAGGGGAGATTTTGACAGAGAGCAGACGGTGGGTAAACTCTGGCCGTAGGTCAAGGCTGCACAGTCCTGTGGAGAAGAAGAGATGCACCTCTGCAGGGCTGTGGCAAAGCTCAGTGGCAAAGCAGGATGACTGTGGGCTGGAGGGAAGCTCCTCATGGAGAGGAGTGAGGAGCACGAGGGCCTGGCTCCCTGTTACCGCTTATCGTTCCCTGCTGCAGCCTGCGTTTATGCCCAGGAGCCTGGGGAACACAGGCAGATTCCCAGCCAAGAGGAGAAAGCCAAGGACTCAATGAACTGTCTCTCAAAGGACTTCTCTAAGGGAATCTCCACAGCCGTGTGTCCCCTGAAAACTAAACAAGGCCCTCGTGCAGTTTACAAGCAGAGCTCTGGCCCCAGCTTGGGAAATTGGGATCCTCTAGAAAACCAGGAAATCAACACGCAGCAAGGTGATCAAAGGCATGCCTACGTCTGTCCCTGAAAGACAAATTGGCCCATTTGCTCCCACACAAATTGACCCACTCTGCTGAGTGTGTCCAGCCCAAGGCTGGGATCTGGATGTGGGAGTCACTGTGATGTGGAAGAGTTGGGAAAATCCATGAGCTTCAGGCAAACCTGAATCATCCTGATGTGCAAAGGAGTGCACATGGTGGCCTGGACTCAGGCATTCCAGGGATACCAGAGCACCTCTTGCCTCCTCTTGCCTCCAAAACTTCAGCTTTGTCTGGGGCATTTCCAGACATTTTAGGAACAGTCGCAAAAGGCACTGCCAGTGCACCAGGCAGAACAAAAGGGCTGCAGCACCTGACACGTGTGGGGAGGCCGAGGGCACTGCACTTGTGCAACCTGGTGGAGATGAGCAAGGCGTGGAGGGGGGCCTGGAGCTGCTGTCTCCACCACCCCCTGCAGGTTCTGGAGAGAATGAAGCCAGAATCTCCAGAGAGGTGCACTGTCAAAGGGCAAGAGGCAGCAATCACAAATTGCAAGAAAGGAAATCCCAGGGCTCCCTGGGGGAAGATAAGGGACAGGCCTGGAAGAGCTGCACAAGGGATAGCGACCTCTTTCTTCAGCTGTGTCAGGGCTTAGAAGTCAGCAGGACAAGGCCCAGAGCCTGCAGAGGAGCCAGGGCACTTTGATCTGCCCAGAGCAGTTGATAGGAGCACAAGACCTCCAGAGTTCCATCCACGCCTTCTGGGGTTGGTCTGGGCTACTCTGAGTCACTACAGCCCGTGAGCAGCATCCAAAAGAGCATGCCTTGGGAGACAGCAAATGCAGGAGACTTGCAGAGAAAGCAGCAGGTGATCCATGCATGGGGAGAGAAGGTGGGGAAATACCCTCCATGGCAGCAGAACATTGAGGATATGGCCTCTGTTATCCCTTGGGCACCTGAGTCTGTGGCACCCAGTCCACTGAAGTCCACACGGGGTGACTCAGGTTGGCCTGGAGCTCAGGGATTTTCCCAGCTCTTGCACATCACGATGACACCCATGTGCTCTGGGAGACTGATCCAGTGTCCCTT
Organism: Sylvia atricapilla; assembly: GCF_009819655.1. Lineage (NCBI taxonomy): Eukaryota > Metazoa > Chordata > Aves > Passeriformes > Sylviidae > Sylvia > Sylvia atricapilla. The sequence continues at coordinate 19,499,471 of NC_089149.1, forward strand.
TGAAATGTAAAATGCATGGAATGGGAAACCCCATCCCTGACCCAGAAACAAAGAGCCGTGGGCTTTGGGCTCCCTGCCCTCAGCCTTTTCCCCCAAGCCACCATCCAGGTCTCTGGGCCCTGGGATGAGCACGCTGAGCAAAACAGGTCAGTGTGGCTGTGGGTCTGTTTCAGGGAAGGACGCGGCATCTCTTTGATCCCCAAAGCAGGCCGTGGTGCTGCCTGTGGCACTGTAAGCAAGTTCCCCATAGGCTGTCACTCAGGCCTGCAGGGGACATCTTTGCAGCTGAACATGCACTTTCCTTGCCACTGAGCTTTGCCACCTCCCTGCACAGTTGGGTCTCTTCCCCACTATGGGGTTGTGCAGGGTTGGCTCTCTGCCTCAACTGCCCACACAGTCTTCTGGATGTCTGTGATGAGCCACGGAAGAAATGGCTCTCAGGGTTAGCCTGAGTGCCTGCACTGAAAGCTCCTGAGAGTTGACCTGAGGTGTCTCTTCACGGCTGAATTTGACTGTAACTGGAGCCACATTCAACATCAATTCATTTCAACTCACCTTCTCCACTGGCCTGGGACCTCCAAGTCAAGTGGTCTTAGGAAGCTGTGACACATATGAATCATTCCCAGGTTGGGTGCTGTGGAATTGGTGAAAACTGCCTGAGATGAAAGAGGCAGGGACCTCATCAGCAGCAAGGCCTCACAAATGGCCACTCCCAGGAGTCTGGATGTTTCACGAACAAGGAATGTTTGTGGCCCCACAGGGCTCTGGGACACGGCATAAAAGGCTGCTCTGCTCCAGGCTCTGCATCCTGGTCTCCGGCCTCCCTCTCCTCAAGGAACGAGGTAAGCCTGAGCCCGCTCCATCCCTCCCTGTGGGCTGAACTGCTGGCATGGAGGCTGCCCAGGCTGACCCTTGGGCTGCCTCCGCTTGGCCCTGACACAGAACTGCTGAAGGGCCGTCAGCCTCTCCACGCTGGTGACTGGGGACAGCTGGCAAGAGGGGGCTTTGTTCCAGCAGGAGGGGATCCGTGGGGCTCAGCCTCAGGGGGATGAGTGCCCAGCAGGGTTTGCCCCTGCCGTGGGGGAGCAGAATGTCCCAGTGCATGCCCGGACATCTCTAAGGCAGCCGTGTCTGCTGTGCAGATGGGCTGTGAGCAGCCTTTCCACAGGGGCCTTAAAGCCACTGTGCTGCCTCCTGTTCCTGCAGTGGGGCGGCTTCCCGTGCCATTCCACTGGCAGGGCTCCAGGAGGGTGGTGGGAGCTGTGGGCACCGAGTGTGTTTTGAAGAGCAAATGTGTCCCTGGAGAGAGCTGGGGGCCAGAGAGACTGACAGAGTGATGCTGAGGCAGGTTGTTGGTGCGTGCTGTGTGTTGCAGCTTTGCCTCCTGCTCCGAGAGATGTCTTGCTGCAGACCCTGTCCCCCACGGCCCTGCGGCCCCTGTGGCCCAACGCCCCTTGCCAGCAGCTGCAGTGAGCCCTGCCTGGCCCGCTGCGCTGACTCCACGGTGTACATCGAGCCTTCGCCGGTGGTGGTGACCCTGCCGGGCCCCATCCTCACCTCCTTCCCTCAGAGCACAGCCGTGGGATCCTCTCTGTCAGCTGCTGTGGGCAGCTCCCTCAGCACCTCGGGGGTTCCCATCTCTTCTGGGGGCTCCCTTGGCCTGGGGGGGTCAGGCCTGTGTCTGCCTCTCTCCCGCTGCGGTCAGATCTGCTGAGGCCGGCGCACCGTCCCCTTTGTCCCTGCCTAAGGGGCCCGTCTCTTTCCCTCCCTGACCCCTGCACACGTGTTCCTTGCTCTCTCTTCTGTGACGCTGCTCTTGCTCCTTCCCATTAAAGCCTTTGTGCAGCAATGTTTGTGAGCTGTGGTCCTTCGTTCTCCTCGTCCATCAGCTGCCCCCTGCTCTGGCAGGGTGAGCACTGGCTGCTCCTCTGAGCTTACCCGCAGCTCCACCAAGAACTCTCAGCAATTACACCAGAGCACCAAAGCCCCAGTCTCTGAGCTTGAGTCTGGAACCTGGAGATCACGGCCCTGCAGGACCCTGTACCACTTTCTTCCTTATTGAAGTTAATAGGGATATTTTGAATAACTTTACAATCTTGTCAAAGGTTCTTTACAAAGGCATAGCAAAATCAATCTTCTCTCTTCTCTTGCTGATGTTGGGATTTGCCAGTGGGATGGGGACAGGATTGTGAGCGGGAAAGGAGAAAAGCACTTCTTCTTTTCATGGCTGGAGACATAGGCAGTGTGGCTTCAACAAAATTTGATGGCAAAATTCAAAAATTAAAAGGATGCCAAAGGGTTTAGCAGCACTTGATCCACACTCACAGCCAGAACTTAATTACAAATTCATAGTAACAACGTTCATACCATTATCAATTCCATCACTCTCCGTCTCTGTCTCACACACACACTTTCTGTATTTAGGTGTGTAAATGTACCTACTGAAAATGCCCCTGGAGCTCAGTGAAATACTCACATCAGGTCCCTTTGCATTTCTCAACCAAGCGTGGGCTCTGCTGCAAGGCGTGTGGGGGGAATGTGTGTGTGGATCAAACCAGGCCTCATCACCACTGATGGTCTTTTGAGTAGCCCAACTTCACACTTCTCAATATGCAAGAGATGTTTCACCCAGAAAGAGATGCTGGCAGAGGCTGCTGTGGTCCAGGAGGCCTCCAGGAGCCTCCCTCAGGACACAGCTGTTTATGGGCTCACAAGAGGATTTGCTTTTGTCATCACAGATGGAACCTTCTGTTCCATCTGTGTCATAATCCCTGGTGGTAACTCCTGGAAACAATTCCCAAGACACTCGGACAGTGTTTCCAAAAGTGCAGCTACAGTGGTGGTCTTCCATTTGGGCTACCATTCCTGGAGAGAGTGCTCCAAGGCTGTCCTGGGATGACTGGTTATCCTTTGCTCCCCACCGTGGCTCAGGCTGCTCAGGGGAGGCTGATGCTGCTCTTATGGTCAGGGCTGTTCCCAGCTGTGTCATGCAACAGCCCCTGCTGTGCTGAGGGGCCTTTCAGTGCCCAGCTGGTTTGCTTGAGGGGATGCTTCCTCTTGCAGCTGCTTCTGTCAAGGCTTGTCAGAGGGAGGAGCAGATGAGAGGGTGAATGAGCACAGCCACAGGGCAGGGTGTCCCAGATGCCTGGCTCAGGCCAAGGAGCACAGAGCTGCAGCAGGAGCCTCTGGGGCTGTGCCCCTCAGGCCTCTGGAACGTGGCCCCAGGGGCCCATCTGCCTCCTCCAGGGTCCCAGCTACAAATGTGGGGTGGAGCTGTGCTGGTGAAATCCTCCCCCTCACCTTTTTCTGGTTGCACTGAGATCTGAGAAATGCCGGTTGGGCCTTAGGCTTGGAAAGAGCACCTGGTCTCAGCTCTTCCTGAGCTCACCAGAAACACTGTCTCTTCCCAAGAACTGCTGTCTAACAGGCTCCTGTTTTCCTTATGATCAGTCTTGGAAAATAGTTCTGTTGCCTGAACGCCGTAACATTCCTGTTCTCACACTTCCAGAGAAAGTGCCAACACAAACTGTGGCCAGGGTGAAACGTGGTTACGACTGAAGGCCACTCTCCTGCAACCCTATAGACAGTGGTCCAAAAGGAGACCATTTGAGCTCTCCTGCACCGCAGCAGGCTGTGGCCAGCCATGTCCCTCTGAGTGGGATGACTCTCAGAGCCAGTGAACCCTCAGGGTCGCTGTACTCGGAGGATTGCTGAACAACAACGAGTCCCAAGCTGACACCCTCACTCCTTGAGTCCTGGAGTTTTGCCCATCAGGAGATGCCAAGGCATCCAAAGTGAGTGTTTCACTGACCACTGAGGGAAAGTTTTCTCAGGTACTCTGCTTGCACTGACTCCTCAGGCCTGCATGCATGCACGTGTGCTTATAGTCTAGCAAATGTGGGAGAAATACTCCTTTCTTAGATGTTTAAATACCTGGGCTATCTAAGTAAGTTAGGCCTGTAAGTAAGGTTAAGTTACAGTTACAGACTCACCTAAATGCTGCTAAGTGATGTTCTTCTTCTGAGTTGCTAAGTATAACTTTGAAGTTATAGTCAGATTAAATGCAATTAAGAGCTTTTCCTCCGTCAAATTTTAAGGCTAAAATATTAATGAAGTGTATAACTAAGGTGTAAGTGAAGTCAAAATACTGTTAAGTTTGAGTGCTGTCAAGCTTTTAGGCCGTGTTTCCACATACGCTTGCCCTCACTGTCTTTGATCACACACACACACACACACACTCTCATCCCAGCCCCTTGATAGTTCTCGGTTAATTTGATTGCTTGGATTTTGTTTGGTTTTGTTGTTGGTTGTTTTTCCTTGTTGTGCCTCAACTGTCCTGTAAGTAGTAAAATGCATCCGGCCAAGGAAGTTTGTTGTGCTTTCCTTGAATAGTAAATCTGGCTTTTGCTGATGCCTTGCCAGTGATTCCTGGAGCAATCTCCAAGAGTGGTTTGTAACAGGAGGCTCAGGCTGGAGTGCCCGGGCGTCGGTGTGGTGGCCCAGGGTTTGTGATGAGCAGGGCAGGAAGGGCTGAAGCAGGTAGTTGTGGCCGAGTGGTGAAGGCGATGGACTAGAAATCCATTGGGGTTTCCCCGCGCAGGTTCGAATCCTGCCAACTACGGGGCACACGCCCCTTTTGGGCTCTGGCTGCAAGGGAGGAGCTGCTGCAGCCTTGCCTGGCTCCTGAGGGCCCTTCTTCAGGGCAAGCAGAAGCCTGATGAGGGGCACAGGTAAGGGCAGGCGACAGAAGCCCATTGCTGCTGCCAGCTCCGTGCCCTGCAGCCAAGACACTCGCTCTGGGGGAAGCCCTGCAAGGGAAAAGAAGCTCAGAGACCTTGTCAGCATCAATGAGGAAGGAAAGGGAAAATGCAGAGCAGCACCTGGAGCTGCTGAGCATTTCATCACCCTGCACTAGCACCCGGGGAGGAGGGGAAAGAAAGGAAAGGAGCTGCAGCTTGACAACCTGCTTGGCACAGAGTGCCTAGAGCTCTCAGCTTTTACTGCCCGGTGACCATGAGCAGCACTGAGCTGAGACAGCAGAATCTGCACGGCTAAAAGAGGAGAATTCCTGCTGTTGGCAATTCCAAGCAAAGACAAGCCGTGTCCCTCCTTGGGCAGCAAAGAACTGAACTGTCGGGCAGGTGCGGTCGTGCAGCGTGCTGGGAGCGGATCTGGATTTGTGGGCTGGGCTGCAGGCGTCGGGATGTGGCTGGATTTCAGGTGCCCTCGTGTAGGAAGGCCCAAGGCTGCAGGCTGCCTCCGGGGATGCCTTGGGCACGTGCAGCGGTGGCGGCGTGGGTGGTCACAGGGCAAGTGTCTGTGCAGGGCTTTGTTTGGGAGGTGTGGGAGACGGGCAAGGGCAGGCCCTGGAGGTGTGGAGCGGCCGGCCAAGGAAGATGAATTATTCCGGGAGTGTATTTGCTGGGGCAGAGAGGCAGGGAGGCAGGGAGGGCCAGCATTGGCCGGCAGCACGAGGCCGCAGTGAGGGCAGTGGCAGGCAGGCCTCAGGAGGAGCAGAGTGGCGCAGCGGGAGCGTGCTGGGCCCATAACCCAGAGGTCGATGGATCGAAACCATCCTCTGCTAAGGCACTTTTTTCACCGCCGCTGCACCGCTGCTGGGGCACCTGACACAAGCCACACACGGCTGTCAGGTGGCAGTGCGGGAGGCGGTGCCCGTGGGCACTGGAGGAGCAGGAGGCAGCACAGGCTGTGGCTGGCAGGAGCAGGGAGCAGCAGAGCTGCTTTCCAAGCAGGTGAGCAGGGCTCGGTCATTCCTGGCCAAGGCAGACCAGGCTTTTCTTCAGCCTGGCTCCACATGGCCTGGCCTCTCCTGGTCCCGAGCAGCAGAGTTTCATTAATCCCTCAGCACACTCTTCTCCCACAGATGATCGGCTGAGCCACTGCTCCTGCTCCCACAGCCGTGCCTCCTGCCCAGGACTCTGGGCACCTCCCAGCCCAGAAGGCACAGACTGGCTTTGAGCCTGGTGGGCCCTGGCACAAGCAGACTGCAGGAGCTGGTGTGTCACCTGTCCTTTCTCCTTGCCTCTGCCGCCCCTTTCCTGCGGTGCCCAAAGGGTCTTTCTTCAGCTCTTGTAGAGATGGGGCAATGTTTCCCTCTCCTTAGTCCTGACGGAGCTGGAGGGGCTTGGGCTGGAGAAGACAAGGCACGGGGGCCTCTGCTGTGTGCTGGTGACTTCCCAAGGCCTGCTGTGAGTCAGAAAGAGCTTGTTACCGTCTGGGAAAGACAAGATTCTGGGAATTTGGAGCGTGGCACTTGTAAGAGAGGCCATGGCAGGCTTGCAGAAGGAGCTGTGTGGCTGCCCTGAAGGGAGGTGTGCATAGAGAGTGCCTGGGGGCCGTGCAGGAATGCTGCACTTGGTGATAGGTGTCCGAGGCGATGGAGAGACAGGCAGCCTCAGCCAGGGGCATAAGGCTGAGCGAGGCTTGGCTGAGTGAGGGGCCAGAGGTGACATGAGTAGAAGGTCCCATGGTGTAATGGTGAGCACTCTGGACTCTGAATCCAGTGATCTGAGTTCAAATCTCAGTGGGACCTCAGCCTTTTTGTCCCCTCAGGCCTTCCCTCAGCATGCTCACACCCTCACAGCTCTGCTCTGCTGCTGGGTCACTTGTGGACTGTTCTCTGATGAATCACACACAGCTGAGCTGGAGACCACCCACTCCAAATGGGGCAGGCACAGGAGGCTGCTCTGGGGCTCTTGGCTCCTGTGTCAGATGCAAAAAAGGAGGCTGGGAACACACTCTGGGAAGCTCTTTCCAGGTTGGGCCTTTCCCACAGTGACAGCAGCTTACTCTGTGTGGCATCACTTGTATGCCCTGTCCACTGCTCCTTCCTTGCTCCTTTCATCTGCGGCTTCTTTTCCTCTCTTCCCTGCCAATTTCTTTCCATTGCTCTGCAATCGATCCAAGGACATCTACCAACACTGGGCAGCTCCCCACCGTTGGGGTTCCATGTGTTGCCATGAGAGGGGGAAGGATCTTCCCTGCAGAGCAGGTGGCAGCTGATGGACGAGGAGAACGAAGGACCACAGCTCACAAACATTGCTGCACAAAGGCTTTAATGGGAAGGAGCAAGAGCAGCGTCACAGAAGAGAGAGCAAGGAACACGTGTGCAGGGGTCAGGGAGGGAAAGAGACGGGCCCCTTAGGCAGGGACAAAGGGGACGGTGCGCCGGCCTCAGCAGATCTGACCGCAGCGGGAGAGAGGCAGACACAGGCCTGACCCCCCCAGGCCAAGGGAGCCCCCAGAAGAGATGGGAACCCCCGAGGTGCTGAGGGAGCTGCCCACAGCAGCTGACAGAGAGGATCCCACGGCTGTGCTCTGAGGGAAGGAGGTGAGGATGGGGCCCGGCAGGGTCACCACCACCGGCGAAGGCTCGATGTACACCGTGGAGTCAGCGCAGCGGGCCAGGCAGGGCTCACTGCAGCTGCTGGCAAGGGGCGTTGGGCCACAGGGGCCGCAGGGCCGTGGGGGACAGGGTCTGCAGCAAGACATCTCTCGGAGCAGGAGGCAAAGCTGCAACACACAGCACGCACCAACAACCTGCCTCAGCATCACTCTGTCAGTCTCTCTGGCCCCCAGCTCTCTCCAGGGACACATTTGCTCTTCAAAACACACTCGGTGCCCACAGCTCCCACCACCCTCCTGGAGCCCTGCCAGTGGAATGGCACGGGAAGCCGCCCCACTGCAGGAACAGGAGGCAGCACAGTGGCTTTAAGGCCCCTGTGGAAAGGCTGCTCACAGCCCATCTGCACAGCAGACACGGCTGCCTTAGAGATGTCCGGGCATGCACTGGGACATTCTGTTCCCCCACGGCAGGGGCAAACCCTGCTGGGCACTCATCCCCCTGAGGCTGAGCCCCACGGATCCCCTCCTGCTGGAACAAAGCCCCCTCTTGCCAGCTGTCCCCAGTCACCAGCGTGGAGAAGGCTGACGGCCCTTCAGCAGTTCTGTGTCAGGGCCAAGCGGAGGCAGCCCAAGGGTCAGCCTGGGCAGCCTCCATGCCAGCAGTTCAGCCCACAGGGAGGGATGGAGCGGGCTCAGGCTTACCTCGTTCCTTGAGGAGAGGGAGGCCGGAGACCAGGATGCAGAGCCTGGAGCAGAGCAGCCTTTTATGCCGTGTCCCAGAGCCCTGTGGGGCCACAAACATTCCTTGTTCGTGAAACATCCAAACTCCTGGGAGTGGCCATTTGTGAGGCCTTGCTGCTGATGTGGTCCCTGCCTCTTCATCTCAAATGTTATTCTCCCACTTGGTACAACTCAGAGTCGTGCCATCAGTCTTAGAATCACTTGGGGAGTGGAATGGACCTAAAATCATCTAGCTCGATACCCAGAAATTGCTTCTACAATCTTTTCTGGACAACCTGTTCCATTGTCTCACCCCTCTCAGAGGAAAGCTTCCTTCCCCATATCTAATCAAAATACAGCTGATTTCATTTTTGAGTAAGTAGCCTTTGCCCCATCCTACCACCCTAAGCATTATCCTCCTCTTTCTTAAATGAATGTCACCTGGTACCTCCTCTCCTCTCCTCTCCTCTCCTCTCCTCTCCTCTCCTCTCCTCTCTCCTCTCCTCTCCTCTCCTCTCCTCCTCCGCTCCTCTCCGCTCCTCTCCTCTCCTCCCTCTCCTCCCCTCCCTCCCCTCCCCCCCCTCTCCTCCCCCTCCCCTCCTCCTCCCTCTCCTCCCCTCTCCTCCCTCTCTGCCTCCTCCCCTCCCCTCCCCTCCCCTCTCCTCCCTCTCCTCCCCTCCCTCCCCTCCCCCCCCTCCCCTCCCCTCCCCTTCCCCTCCCCCCTCCCCCTCCCCTCCCCTCCCTCCCCTCTCCCTCCCCTCCCCTCCCCTCCCCTCCTGTCGTCACAGGGAAAGGGCTCCAGGTGCCTGATGTCCTGTGTGCCTCCTCTGGACTCAGTGCAGCAGGTCCCTGTGTTTCTCTAGGCTGTGGCTCACAGCTGGATGCAGTACCCCGCCTTGGTGTCATGAGACCAAGCAGAGCAGGACAATCCCCTCCCTTGCCTGCTGCCACACGGCTCTGGATGCAGCCCGGAATACTATTGGATTTTTGCACGGGGCTGCTAGCAGCAGTGCAGTTCCTGTTCATATTTCAGCCACCAGAATCTGCAAATCCCCTCCACAGGGGCCGCTCCCAACCCACTCATGGCCCAGCCTGTGTCCATGTTTGGATTTCCTGACCTTGGCACTTCACCTCTTGACGTCATGAGTTTGCACAGAGCCCACCTCTCCAGGTCCCTCAGGATGGCATCCCTTCTTCTAGAGCATCAAGCCCATCACTCAGCTCAGTGCCATCCACAAACCTGCTGAGGATGCACTCAATCGCTCCCCCCATGTCTCCCAACTTGGTGTTAAATATTCCTGGTCTCATTACCAAACCCTGAGAAACCACACTCGTCCCTGCTTGGACACCACTTGAGTTGGACATCGAGCTCTTGACCACAAGTCCTTGAGTGCTGCCATCCATCCAATTCCATATGCAGCGAGTGGCCAGCCCCCCTGAAATCCACGTCACTCCTGTTGAGAGAGAAAGATGCAAAGAGCAGGCCCAGCAGTGCCTCTCCTCTGGTCAGGCTCTCCACTTCCCCCTGTAGTGGGAAGTGCTCCTCAACACACTCCAGGAGTCCCCAGGACTGCTGGCACTGCCCCGTGCCACTTTGCCAGCAGATGACTGAGTGGTTTAAGTTCCTGTCAGGAGCAGGCCCAAGTGAGTGGGCCATGTCCCAATGTCCAAACGATCCGTCTGTGTCCCAGAAGCACGCGGCCAATTGGCTCAGAGGTCTGAGGCCGGAGTGGAGGAAGACTGGAGGGGGTTTGTGTCACAAGGATTGCCTTTCCCCACTTTGCCCTCTTCCTGGGGACTGCAGCCATCCATCACGGTGGAAATCTAGCCCTGAGAGACACCTTGAGTGAGCCCTCAAGTGCAGTTGGTGCAGGTGCACCAGCCAGCCCTGAGACACAATTCTCCCCAGGGGAGGTTTTGTCAAAGAGCAGACGGTGGGTAAACTCTGGCCATAGGTCAAGGCTGCACAGTCCTGTGGAGAAGAAGAGATGCACCTCTGCAGGGCCTGTCGGCAAAGCTCAGTGGCAAAGCAGGATGACTGTGGGCTGGAGGGAAGCTCCTCATGGAGAGGAGTGAGGAGCACGAGGGCCTGGCTCCCTGTTACCGCTTATCGTTCCCTGCTGCAGCCTGTGTTTATGCCCAGGAGCCTGGGGAACACAGGCAGATTCCCAGCCAAGAGGAGAAAGCCAAGGACTCAATGAACTGTCTCTCAAAGGACTTCTCTAAGGGATCTCCACAGCCGTGTGTCCCCTGAAAACTAAACAAGGCCCTCATGCAGTTTACAAGCAGAGCTCTGGCCCCAGCTTGGGAATTGGGATCCTCTAGAAAACAAGGAAATCACATGCAGCAAGGTGATCAAAGGCATGCCTACGTCTGTCCCTGAAAGACAAATTGGCCCATTTGCTCCCACACAAATTGACCCACACTGCTGAGGGTGTCCAGCCCAAGGCTGGGATCTGGATGTGGGAGTCACTGTGATGTGGAAGAGTTGGGAAAATTCCATGAGCTTCAGGCAAACTGAATCATCCTGATGTGCAAAGGAGTGCACATGGTGGCCTGGACTCAGGCATTCCAGGGATACCAGAGCACCTCCTGCCTCCTCTTGCCTCCAAAACTTCAGCCTTTGTCTGGGGCATTTCCAGACATTTTAGGAACAGTCCCAAAAGGCACTGCCAGTGCACCAGGCAGAACAAAAGGGCTGCAGCACCTGAACACTGTGGGGAGGCCGAGGCACTGCACTTGTGCAACCTGGTAGGAGATGAGCAGGCGTGGAGGGGGGCCTGGAGCTGCTGTCTCCACCACCCCCTGCAGGTTCTGGAGAGAATGAAGCCAGACTCTCCTGAGAGGTGCACTGTCAAAGGGCAAGAGGCAGCATCACAAATTGCAAGAAAGGAAATCCCAGGGCTCCCTGGGGGAAGACAAGGGACAGGCCTGGAAGAGCTGCACAAGGGATAGCGACCTCTTTCTTCAGCTGTGTCAGGGCTTAGAAGTCAGCAGGACAAGGCCCAGAGCCTGCAGAGGAGCCAGGGTACTTTGATCTGCCCAGAGCAGTTGATAGGAGCACAAGACCTCCAGAGTTCCATCCACGCCTTCTGGGGTTGGTCTGGGCTACTCTGAGTCACTACAGCCCGTGAGCAGCATCCAAAAGAGCATGCCTTGGAGACAGCAAATGCAGGAGATTGCAGAGAAGCAGCAGGTGATCCATGCATGGGGAGAGAAGGTGGGGAAATACCCTCCATGGCAGCAGAACATTGAGGATATGGCCTCTGTTATCCCTTGGGCACCTGAGTCTGTGGCACCCAGTCCACTGAAGTCCACACGGGGTGACTCAGGTTGGCCTGGAGCTCAGGGATTTTCCCAGCTCTTGCACATCACGATGACACCCATGTGCTCTGGGAGACTGATCCAGTGTCCCTTTGAAATGTAGAATGCATGGAATGGGAACCCCATCCCTGACCCAGAAACAAAGAGCCATGGGCTTTGGGCTCCCTGCCCTCAGCCTTTTCCCCCAAGCCACCATCCAGGTCTCTGGGCCCTGGGATGAGCACGCTGAGCAAAACAGGTCAGTGTGGCTGTGGGTCTGTTTCAGGGAAGGACGCGGCATCTCTTTGATCCCCAAAGCAGGCCGTGGTGCTGCTGTGCACTGTAAGCAAGTTCCCCATGGCTGTCACTCAGGCCTGCAGGGGACATCTTTGCAGCTGAACATGCACTTTCCTTGCCACTGAGCTTTGCCACCTCCCTGCACAGTTGGGTCTCTTCCCCACTATGGGGTTGTGCAGGGTTGGCTCTCTGCCTCAACTGCCCACAACAGTCTTCTGGATGTCTGTGATGAGCCACGGAAGAAATGGCTCTCAGGGTTAGCCTGAGTGCCTGCACTGAAAGCTCCTGAGAGCTGACCTGAGGTGGCTCTTCACGGCTGAATTTGACTGTAACTGGAGCCACATTCAACATCAATTCATTTCAACTCACCTTCTCCACTGGCCTGGGACCTCCAAGTCAAGTGGTCTTAGGAAGCTGTGACACCTATGAATCATTCCCAGGTTGGGTGCTGTGGAATTGGTGAAAACCTGCCTGAGATGAAAGAGGCAGGGGACCTCATCAGCAGCAAGGCCTCACAAATGGCCACTCCCAGGAGTTTGGATGTTTCACGAACAAGGAATGTTTGTGGCCCCACAGGGCTCTGGGATACGGCATAAAAGGCTGCTCTGCTCCAGGCTCTGCATCCTGGTCTCCGGCCTCCCTCTCCTCAAGGAACGAGGTAAGCCTGAGCCCGCTCCATCCCTCCCTGTGGGCTGAACTGCTGGCATGGAGGCTGCCCAGGCTGATCCTTGGGCTGCCTCCGCTTGGCCCTGACACAGAAACTGCTGAAGGGCCGTCAGCCTTTCCACGCTGGTGGCTGGGGACAGCTGGCAAGAGGGGGCTTTGTTCCAGCAGGAGGGGATCCGTGGGGCTCAGCCTCAGGGGGATGAGTGTCCAGCAGGGTTTGCCCCTGCCGTGGGGGAACAGAATGTCCCAGTGCATGCCTGGACATCTCTAAGGCAGCCGTGTCTGCTGTGCAGATGGGCTGTGAGCAGCCTTTCCACAGGGGCCTTAAAGCCACTGTGCTGCCTCCTGTTCCTGCAGTGGGGCAGCTTCCCGTGCCGTGCCATTCCACTGGCAGGGCTCCAGGAGGGTGGTGGGAGCTGCAGGCACCGAGTGCGTTTTGAAGAGCAAATGTGTCCCTGGAGAGAGCTGGGGGCCAGAGAGACTGACAAGAGTGATGCTGAGGCAGGTTGTTGGTGCGTGCTGTGTGTTGCAGCTTTGCCTCCTGCTCCGAGAGATGTCTTGCTGCAGACCCTGTCCCCCCACGGCCCTGCGGCCCCTGTGGCCCAACGCCCCTTGCCAGCAGCTGCAGTGAGCCCTGCCTGGCCCGCTGCGCTGACTCCACGGTGTACATCGAGCCTTCGCCGGTGGTGGTGACCCTGCCGGGCCCCATCCTCACCTCCTTCCCTCAGAGCACAGCCGTGGGATCCTCTCTGTCAGCTGCTGTGGGCAGCTCCCTCAGCACCTCGGGGGTTCCCATCTCTTCTGGGGGCTCCCTTGGCCTGGGGGGGTCAGGCCTGTGTCTGCCTCTCTCCCGCTGTGGTCAGATCTGCTGAGGCCGGCGCACCGTCCCCTTTGTCCCTGCCTAAGGGGCCCGTCTCTTTCCCTCCCTGACCCCTGCACACGTGTTCCTTGCTCTCTCTTCTGTGACGCTGCTCTTGCTCCTTCCCATTAAAGCCTTTGTGCAGCAATGTTTGTGAGCTGTGGTCCTTCGTTCTCCTCGTCCATCAGCTGCCACCTGCTCTGGCAGGGTGAGCACTGGCTGCTCCTCTGAGCTTGCACGCAGCTCCACCAAGAACTCCCAGCAATTACACCACAGCACCAAAGCCCCAGTCTCTGACCTTGAGTGTGGAACCTGGAGATCACGGCCCTGCAGGGCCCTGTACCACTTTCTTCCTTATTGAAGTTAATAGGGATATTTTGAATAACTTTACAATCTTGTCAAAGGTTCTTTACAAAGGCATAGCAAAATCAATCTTCTCTCTTCTCTTGCTGATGTTGGATTTGCCAGTGGGATGGGGACAGGATTGTGAGCTGGAAAGGAGGAAAAGCACTTCTTCTTTTCATGGCTGGAGACATAGGCAGTGTGGCTTCAACAAAATTTGATGGCAAAATTCGAAAATGAAAAGGATGCCAAAGGATTTAGCTACACTTGATCCACACTCGCAGCCAGAACTTAAGTACAAATTCATAGTAACAACGTTCATACCATTATCTATTCCATCACTCTCCGTCTCTGTCTCACACACACACTCTCTGTATTTAGGTGTGTAAATGTAGCTATTGAAAATGCCCCTGGAGCTTAGTGAAATACATCAGGTCCCTTTGCATTTCTCAACCAAGCGTGGGCTCTGCTTCAAGGCGTGTGGGGCTAATGTGTGTGTGGATCAAAACAGGCCTCATCACCACTGATGGTCTTTTGAGTAGCCCAGCTTCACACTTCTCAATATGCAAGAGATGTTTCACCCAGAGAGAGATGCTGGCAGAGGCTGCTGTGGTCCAGGAGGCCTCCAGGAGCCTCCCTCAGGACACAGCTGTTTATGGGCTCACAAGAGGATTTGCTTTTTGTCATCACAGATGGAACCTTCTGTTCCATCTGTGTCATAATCCCTGGTGGTAACTCCTGGAAACAATTCCCAAGACACTCGGACAGTGTTTCCAAAAGTGCAGCTACAGTGGTGGTCTTCCATTTGGGCTACCATTCCTGGAGAGAGTGCTCCAAGGGCTGTCCTGGGATGACTGGTTATCCTTTGCTCCTCACCGTGGCTCAGGCTGCTCAGGGGAGGCTGATGCTGCTGTTATGGTCAGGGCTGTTCCCAGCTGTGTCATGCAACAGCCCTGCTGTGCTGAGGGGCCTTTCAGTGCCAGCTGGTTTGCTTGAGGGGATGCTTCCTCTTGCAGCTGCTTCTGTCAAGGCTTGTCAGAGGGAGGAGCAGATGAGAGGGTGAATGAGCACAGCCACAGGGCAGGGTGTCCAGATGCCTGGCTCAGGCCAAGGAGCACAGAGCTGCAGCAGGAGCCTCTGGGGCTGTGCCCCTCAGGCCTCTGGAACGTGGCCCCAGGGGCCCATCTGCCTCCTCCAGGGTCCTAGCTACAAATGTGGGGTGGAGCTGTGCTGGTGAAATCCTCCCCCTCCCTTTTTCTGGTTGCACTGAGATCTGAGTAATGCCGGTTGGGCCTTAGGCTTGGAAAGGGCACCTGGTCTCAGCTCTTCCTGAGCTCACCAGAAAACACTGTCTCTTCCCAAGAACTGCTGTCTAACAGGCTCCTGTTTTCCTTATGATCAGTCTTGGAAAATAGTTCTGTTGCCTGAACTGCCGTAACATTCCTGTTGCTCACACTTCCAGAGAAAGTGCCAACACAAACTGTGGCCAGGGTGAAACGTGGTTACGACTGAAGGCCACTCTCCTGCAACCCTATAGACAGTGGTCCAAAAGGAGACCATTTGAGCTCTCCTGCACCGCAGCAGGCTGTGACCAGCCATGTCCCTCTGAGTGGGATGACTCTCAGAGCCAGTGAACCCTCAGGGTCGCTGTACTCGGAGGATTGCTGAACAACAACGAGTCCCAGGCTGACACCCTCACTCCTTGAGTCCTGGAGTTTTGCCCATCAGGAGATGCCAAGGCATCCAAAGTGAGTGTTTCACTGACCACTGAGGGGAAGTTTTCTCAGGTTACTCTGCTTGCACTGCCTCCTCAGGCCTGCATGCATGCACGTGTGCGTATAGTCTAGCAAATCTGGGAGAAATACTCCTTTCTTAGATGTTTAAATACCTGGGCTATCTAAGTAAATTAGGCCTGTAAGTAAGGGTTAAATTTACAGTTACAGACTCACCTAAATGCTGCTAAGTGATGTTCTTCTTCTGAGTTGCTAAGTATAACTTTGAAGTTATAGTCAGACTAAATGCACTTAAGAGCTTTTCCTCTGTCAAATTTTAAGGCTAAAATATAATGAAGTGTATAACTAAGGTTGTAAGTGAAGTGAAAACTACTCAGCCCCTTGATAGTTCTCGGTTAATTTGATTGCTTGGATTTTGTTTAGTTTGTTGTTGGTTGTTTTCCTTGTTGTGCCTCAACTGTCCTGTAAGTAGTAAAATGCATCCGGCCAAGGAAGTTGTTGTGCTTTCCTTGAATAGTAAATCTGGGTTTTGCTGATGGCCTTGCCAGTGATTCCTGGAGGCAATCTCCAAGAGGGGTTTGTAACAGGAGGCTCAGGCTGGAGTGCCCGGGCGTCGGTGTGGTGGCCCAGGGGTTTGTGATGAGCAGGGCAGGGAGGGCTGGAGCAGGTAGTTGTGGCCGAGTGGTGAAGGCGATGGACTAGAAATCCATTGGGGTTTCCCCGCGCAGGTTCGAATCCTGCCAACTACGGGGCACACGCCCCTTTTGGGCTCTGGCTGCAAGGGAGGAGCTGCTGCAGCCTTGCCTGGCTCCTGAGGGCCCTTCTTCAGGGCAAGCAGAAGCCTGAGGGGCACAGGTAAGGGCAGGCGACAGAAGCCCATTGCTGCTGCCAGCTCCATGCCCTGCAGCCAAGACACTCGCTCTGGGGGAAGCCCTGCAAGGGAAAAGAAGCTCAGAGACCTTGTCAGCATCAATGAGGAAGGAAAGGAAAATGCAGAGCAGCACCTGGAACTGATGAGCATTTCATCACCCTGCACTAGCACCCGGGGCGGGGCGGGGGGGGGGGGAAAGGCAAGGAGCTGCAGCTTGACAACCTGCTTGGCACAGAGTGCCTAGAGCTCTCAGCTTTTACTGCCTGGTGACCATGAGCAGCACTGAGCTGAGACAGCAGAATCTGCACGGCTAAAAGAGGAGAATTCCTGCTGTTGGCAATTCCAAGCAAAGACAAGCCGTGTCCCTCCTTGGGCAGCAAAGAACTGAACTGTCGGGCAGGTGCGGTCGTGCAGCGTGCTGGGAGCGGAGCTGGATTTGTGGGCAGGGCTGCAGGCGTCGGGATGTGGCTGGATTTCAGGTGCCCTCATGTGTAGGAAGCCCAAGGCTGCAGGCTGCCTCCGGGGGTGCCTTGAGCACGTGCAGCGGTGGCGGCGTGGGTGGTCACAGGGCAAGTGTCTGTGCAGGGCTTTGTTTGGGAGGTGTGGGAGACGGGCAAGGGCAGGCCCTGGAGGTGTGGAGCGGCCGGCCAAGGGAGATGAATTATTCCGGGAGTGTATTTGGTGGGGCAGAGAGGCAGGGAGGCAGGGAGGGCCAGCAGTGGCCGGCAGCACGAGGCTGCAGTGAGGGCAGTGGCAGGCAGGCCTCAGGAGGAGCAGAGTGGCGCAGCGGGAGCGTGCTGGGCCCATAACCCAGAGGTCGATGGATCGAAACCATCCTCTGCTAAGGCACTTTTTTCACCGCCGATGCACCGCTGCTGGGGCACCTGACACAGGACTTGTGTTCCAGACCTGCAGTGGCTCCCTTATGAGCACCCAGCGCTGTGAGTTTCCAAGGCCACGTGTCAGAGCCAGAGGAGCGCAGGCACATGGCAGGAGCTGGAGCTGGAGCTGGGGTGTGTGCCGGGGGCTGGAAGGAGGGGGCAGCCAGGGTGAGAGGTGCAGGAGCACAGCTGTCAGGTGGCAGTGCGGGAGGCGGTGCCCGTGGGCACTGGAGGAGCAGGAGGCAGCACAGGCTGTGGCTGGCAGGAGCAGGGAGCAGCAGAGCTGCGGGAGCCCTGCGGGGCAGTGCTTGGCAGAGCTGCTTTCCAAGCAGGTGAGCAGGGCTCGGTCACTCCTGGCCAAGGCAGACCAGGCTTTTCCTTCAGCCTGGCTCCACACGGCCTGGCCTCTCCTGGTCCCGAGCAGCACAGCTTCATCCCTCTGCACGTTCTTCTCCCACAGATGATCGGCTGAGCCACTGCTCCAGCTCCCACAGCCGTGCCTCCTGCCCAGGACTCTGGGCACCTACCAGCCCAGAAGGCACAGACTGGCTTTGAGCCAGGTGAGCCCTGGCAAAAGCAGACTGCAGGAGCTGGTGTGTCACCTGTCCTTTCTCCTTGCCTCTGCAGCCCCTTTCCTGGGATGCCCAAAGGGTCTTTCTTCCACTCTTATAGAGATGGGGCAATGTTTCCCTCTCCTTAGTCCTGAAGGAGCTGGAGGGGCTTGGGCTGGAGAAGACAAGGCACGGGGGCCTCTGCTGTGTGCTGGTGACTTCCCAAGGCCTGGCCTGAGTCAGAAAGAGCTTGTTACCGTCTGGGAAAGACAAGATTCTGGGAATTTGGAGCGTGGCACTTGTAAGAGAGGCCATGGCAGGCTTGCAGAAGGAGCTGTGTGGCTGCCCTGAAGGGAGGTGTGCTTAGAGAGTGCCTGGGGGCCGTGCAGGAATGCTGCACTTGGTGATAGGTGTCCGAGGCGATGGAGAGACAGGCAGCCTCAGCTGGGGGCATAAGGCTGAGAGAGGCTTGGCTGAGTGAGGGGCCAGAGGTGACATAAGCAGAAGGTCCCATGGTGTAATGGTGAGCACTCTGGACTCTGAATCCAGTGATCTGAGTTCAAATCTCAGTGGGACCTCAGCCTTTTTGTCCCCTCAGGCCTTCCCTCAGCATGCTCACACCCTCACAGCTCTGCTCTGCTGCTGGGTCACTTGTGGACTGTTCTCTGATGAATCACACACAGCTGAGCTGGAGACCACCCACTCCAAATGGGGCAGGCACAGGAGGCTGCTCTGGGGCTCTTGGCTCCTGTGTCAGATGCAAAAAAGGAGGCAAGACACGCACTCTGGGCAGCACGTTCCAGGTTGGGCCCTTCCCACAGTGACAGCAGCTTACTCTGTGTGGCATTACTTGTGTGCCCTGTCCACTGCTCCTTCCTTGCTCCTTTCATCTGCGGCTTCTTTTCCTCTCTTCCCTGCCAATTTCTTTCCATTGCTCTGCAATCAGTCCAAGGACTTCTACCAACACTGGGCAGCTCCCCACCGTTGGGGTTCCATTTGTTGCCATGAGAGGGGGAAGGATCTTCCCTGCAGAGCAGGTGGCAGCTGATGGACGAGGAGAACGAAGGACCACAGCTCACAAACATTGCTGCACAAAGGCTTTAATGGGAAGGAGCAAGAGCAGCGTCACAGAAGAGAGAGCAAGGAACACGTGTGCAGGGGTCAGGGAGGGAAAGAGACGGGCCCCTTAGGCAGGGACAAAGGGGACGGTGCGCCGGCCTCAGCAGATCTGACCGCAGCGGGAGAGAGGCAGACACAGGCCTGACCCCCCCAGGCCAAGGGAGCCCCCAGAAGAGATGGGAACCCCCGAGGTGCTGAGGGAGCTGCCCACAGCAGCTGACAGAGAGGATCCCACGGCTGTGCTCTGAGGGAAGGAGGTGAGGATGGGGCCCGGCAGGGTCACCACCACCGGCGAAGGCTCGATGTACACCGTGGAGTCAGCGCAGCGGGCCAGGCAGGGCTCACTGCAGCTGCTGGCAAGGGGCGTTGGGCCACAGGGGCCGCAGGGCCGTGGGGGACAGGGTCTGCAGCAAGACATCTCTCGGAGCAGGAGGCAAAGCTGCAACACACAGCACGCACCAACAACCTGCCTCAGCATCACTCTGTCAGTCTCTCTGGCCCCCAGCTCTCTCCAGGGACACATTTGCTCTTCAAAACACACTCGGTGCCCACAGCTCCCACCACCCTCCTGGAGCCCTGCCAGTGGAATGGCACGGGAAGCCGCCCCACTGCAGGAACAGGAGGCAGCACAGTGGCTTTAAGGCCCCTGTGGAAAGGCTGCTCACAGCCCATCTGCACAGCAGACACGGCTGCCTTAGAGATGTCCGGGCATGCACTGGGACATTCTGTTCCCCCACGGCAGGGGCAAACCCTGCTGGGCACTCATCCCCCTGAGGCTGAGCCCCACGGATCCCCTCCTGCTGGAACAAAGCCCCCTCTTGCCAGCTGTCCCCAGTCACCAGCGTGGAGAGGCTGACGGCCCTTCAGCAGTTCTGTGTCAGGGCCAAGCGGAGGCAGCCCAAGGATCAGCCTGGGCAGCCTCCATGCCAGCAGTTCAGCCCACAGGGAGGGATGGAGCGGGCTCAGGCTTACCTCGTTCCTTGAGGAGAGGGAGGCCAGAGACCAGGATGCAGAGCCTGGAGCAGAGCAGCCTTTTATGCCGTGTCCCAGAGCCCTGTGGGGCCACAAACATTCCTTGTTCGTGAAACATCCAAACTCCTGGGAGTGGCCATTTGTGAGGCCTTGCTGCTGATGTGGTCCCTGCCTCTTTCATCTCAAATGTTATTCTCCCACTTGGTACAACTCAGAGTCGTGCCATCAGTCTTAGAATCACTTGGGGATGGAATGGACCTTAAAATCATCTAGCTCGAGACCCCAGAAATGCCTTCTACATCTTCTCTGGACAACCTGTTCCAGTGTCTCACCCCTCTCAGAGGAAAAGCTTCCTTCCCAATATGTAATCAAAATACACCTGATTTCATTTTCAAGAAAGTAGCCTTTGCGCCATCCCTACCCACCCTAAGCAATTATCCTCCTCTTTCTTAAATGAATGTCACCTGGTAGCCTCCTCTCCTCTCCTCTCCTCTCCTCTCCTCCTATCCTCACAGGGCAAGGGCTCCAGGTGCCTGATGGTCTATGTGGCTCCTCTGGACTCAGTGCAGCAGGTCCCTGTGTTTCTCTAGGCTGTGGCTCCGACAGCTGGATGCAGTACCCCAGCCTTGGTGTCATGAGAACCAAGGAGAGCAGGACAATCCCCTCCCTTGGCCTGCTGCCACACGGCTCTGGATGCAGCCTGGAATACTATTGGATTTTTGCACGGGGCTGCTAGCAGGCAGTGCAGGTTCCTGTTCAGTATTTCAGCCACCAGAATCTGCAAATCCACCTCCACAGGGCCCCTCCCAACCCGCTCATGGCCCAGCTTCTGTCCGTGTTTGGGATTTCCTGGACCTTGGCACTTCACCTTCTTGGACTTCATGAGGTTTGCACAGACCCACCTCTCCAGGTCCCTCAGGATGGCATCCCTTCTTCTAGAGCATCAAGCCCATCACTCAGCTCAGTGCCATGCACAAACCTGCTGAGGATGCACTCAATCGCTCCCCCCATGTCTCCCAACAAGGTGTTAAATATTCCTGGTCTCATTACCAAACCCTGAGAAACCACACTCATCCCTGCTTGGACACCACTTGAGTTGGACATTGAGCTCTTGACCACAAGTCCTTGAGTGCTGCCATCCATCCAATTCCATATGCAGCGAGTGGCCAGCCCCCCTGAAATCCACGTCACTCCTGTTGAGAGAGAAAGATGCAAAGAGCAGGCCCAGCAGTGCCTCTCCTCTGGTCAGGCTCTCCACTTCCCCCTGTAGTGGGAAGTGCTCCTCAACACACTCCAGGAGTCCCCAGGACTGCTGGCACTGCCCCGTGCCACTTTGCCAGCAGATGACTGAGTGGTTTAAGTTCCTGTCAGGAGCAGGCCCAAGTGAGTGGGCCATGTCCCAATGTCCAAACGATCCATCTGTGTCCCAGAAGCACGAGGCCAATTGGCTCAGAGGTCTGAGGCCGGAGTGGAGGAAGACTGGAGGGGGTTTGTGTCACAAGGATTGCCTTTCCCACTTTGCCCTCTTCCTGGGGACTGCAGCCATCCATCACGGTGGAATCTAGCCCTGAGAGACACCTTGAGTGAGCCCTCAAGTGCAGTTGGTGCAGGTGCACCAGCCAGCCCTGAGACACAATTCTCCCAAGGGGAGATTTTGACAGAGAGCAGACGGTGGGTAAACTCTGGCCGTAGGTCAAGGCTGCACAGTCCTGTGGAGAAGAAGAGATGCACCTCTGCAGGGCTGCGGCAAAGCTCAGTGGCAAAGCAGGATGACTGTGGGCTGGAGGGAAGCTCCTCATGGAGAGGAGTGAGGAGCACGAGGGCCTGGCTCCCTGTTACCGCTTATCGTTCCCTGCTGCAGCCTGTGTTTATGCCCAGGAGCCTGGGGAACACAGGCAGATTCCCAGCCAAGAGGAGAAAGCCAAGGACTCAATGAACTGTCTCTCAAAGGACTTCTCTAAGGGAATCTCCACAGCCGTGTGTCCCCTGAAAACTAAACAAGGCCCTCATGCAGTTTACAAGCAGAGCTCTGGCCCCAGCTTGGGAAATTGGGATCCTCTAGAAAACCAGGAAATCAACACGCAGCAAGGTGATCAAAGGCATGCCTACGTCTGTCCCTGAAAGACAAATTGGCCCATTTGCTCCCACACAAATTGACCCACTCTGCTGAGTGTGTCCAGCCCAAGGCTGGGATCTGGATGTGGGAGTCACTGTGATGTGGAAGAGTTGGGAAAATCCATGAGCTTCAGGCAAACCTGAATCATCCTGATGTGCAAAGGAGTGCACATGGTGGCCTGGACTCAGGCATTCCAGGGATACCAGAGCACCTCCTGCCTCCTATTGCCTCCAAAACTTCAGCCTTTGTCTGGGGCATTTCCAGACATTTTAGGAACAGTCGCAAAAGGCACTGCCAGTGCACCAGGCAGAACAAAAGGGCTGCAGCACCTGACACCTGTGGGGAGGCCGAGGGCACTGCACTTGTGCAACCTGGTGGAGATGAGCAAGGCGTGGAGGGGGGCCTGGAGCTGCTGTCTCCACCACCCCCTGCAGGTTCTGGAGAGAATGAAGCCAGACTCTCCAGAGAGGTGCACTGTCAAAGGGCAAGAGGCAGCAATCACAAATTGCAAGAAAGGAAATCCCTGGGGGAAGATAAGGGACAGACCTGGGAGAGCTGCACAAGGGATAGCGACCTCTTTCTTCAGCTGTGTCAGGGCTTAGAAGTCAGCAGGACAAGGCCCGGAGCCTGCAGAGGAGCCAGGGTACTTTGATCTGCCCAGAGCACTTGATAGGAGCACAAGACCTCCAGAGTTCCATCCACGCCTTCTGGGGTTGGTCTGGGCTACTCTGAGTCACTACAGCCCGTGAGCAGCCACCAAAAGAGCATGCCTTGGGAGACAGCAAATGCAGGAGATTGCAGAGAAGCAGCAGGTGATCCATGCATGGGGAGAGAAGGTGGGGAAATACCCTCCATGGCAGCAGAACATTGAGGATATGGCCTCTGTTATCCCTTGGGCACCTGAGTCTGTGGCACCCAGTCCACTGAAGTCCACACGGGGTGACTCAGGTTGGCCTGGAGCTCAGGGATTTTCCCAGCTCTTGCACATCACGATGACACCCATGTGCTCTGGGAGACTGATCCAGTGTCCCTTTGAAATGTAAAATGCATGGAATGGGAAACCCCATCCCTGACCCGGAAACAAAGAGCCGTGGGCTTTGGGCTCCCTGCCCTCAGCCTTTTCCCCCAAGCCACCATCCAGGTCTCTGGGCCCTGGGATGAGCACGCTGAGCAAAACAGGTCAGTGTGGCTGTGGGTCTGTTTCAGGGAAGGACGCGGCATCTCTTTGATCCCCAAAGCAGGCCGTGGTGCTGCCTGTGGACTGTAAGCAAGTTCCCCATGGCTGTCACTCAGGCCTGCAGGGGACATCTTTGCAGCTGAACATGCACTTTCCTTGCCACTGAGCTTTGCCACCTCCCTGCACAGTTGGGTCTCTTCCCCGCTATGGGGTTGTGCAGGGTTGGCTCTCTGCCTCAACTGCCCACACAGTCTTCTGGATGTCTGTGATGAGCCACGGAAGAAATGGCTCTCAGGGTTAGCCTGAGTGCCTGCACTGAAAGCTCCTGAGAGCTGACCTGAGGTGGCTCTTCACGGCTGAATTTGACTGTAACTGGAGCCACATTCAACATCAATTCATTTCAACTCACCTTCTCCACTGGCCTGGGACCTCCAAGTCAAGTGGTCTTAGGAAGCTGTGACACATATGAATCATTCCCAGGTTGGGTGCTGTGGAATTGGTGAAAACTGCCTGAGATGAAAGAGGCAGGGACCTCATCAGCAGCAAGGCCTCACAAATGGCCACTCCCAGGAGTTTGGATGTTTCACGAACAAGGAATGTTTGTGGCCCCACAGGGCTCTGGGACACGGCATAAAAGGCTGCTCTGCTCCAGGCTCTGCATCCTGGTCTCCGGCCTCCCTCTCCTCAAGGAACGAGGTAAGCCTGAGCCCGCTCCATCCCTCCCTGTGGGCTGAACTGCTGGCATGGAGGCTGCCCAGGCTGATCCTTGGGCTGCCTCCGCTTGGCCCTGACACAGAACTGCTGAAGGGCCGTCAGCCTTTCCACGCTGGTGACTGGGGACAGCTGGCAAGAGGGGGCTTTGTTCCAGCAGGAGGGGATCCGTGGGGCTCAGCCTCAGGGGGATGAGTGCCCAGCAGGGTTTGCCCCTGCCATGGGGGAACAGAATGTCCCAGTGCATGCCCGGACATCTCTAAGGCAGCCGTGTCTGCTGTGCAGATGGGCTGTGAGCAGCCTTTCCACAGGGGCCTTAAAGCCACTGTGCTGCCTCCTGTTCCTGCAGTGGGGCGGCTTCCCGTGCCGTGCCATTCCACTGGCAGGGCTCCAGGAGGGTGGTGGGAGCTGCAGGCACCGAGTGTGTTCTGAAGAGCAAATGTGTCCCTGGAGAGAGCTGGGGGCCAGAGAGACTGACAGAGTGATGCTGAGGCAGGTTGTTGGTGCGTGCTGTGTGTTGCAGCTTTGCCTCCTGCTCCGAGAGATGTCTTGCTGCAGACCCTGTCCCCCACGGCCCTGCGGCCCCTGTGGCCCAACGCCCCTTGCCAGCAGCTGCAGTGAGCCCTGCCTGGCCCGCTGCGCTGACTCCACGGTGTACATCGAGCCTTCGCCGGTGGTGGTGACCCTGCCGGGCCCCATCCTCACCTCCTTCCCTCAGAGCACAGCCGTGGGATCCTCTCTGTCAGCTGCTGTGGGCAGCTCCCTCAGCACCTCGGGGGTTCCCATCTCTTCTGGGGGCTCCCTTGGCCTGGGGGGGTCAGGCCTGTGTCTGCCTCTCTCCCGCTGCGGTCAGATCTGCTGAGGCCGGCGCACCGTCCCCTTTGTCCCTGCCTAAGGGGCCCGTCTCTTTCCCTCCCTGACCCCTGCACACGTGTTCCTTGCTCTCTCTTCTGTGACGCTGCTCTTGCTCCTTCCCATTAAAGCCTTTGTGCAGCAATGTTTGTGAGCTGTGGTCCTTCGTTCTCCTCGTCCATCAGCTGCCACCTGCTCTGCAGGGAAGATCCTTCCCCCTCTCATGGCAACAAATGGAACCCCAACGGTGGGGAGCTGCCCAGTGTTGGTAGATGTCCTTGGACTGATTGCAGAGCAATGGAAAGAAATTGGCAGGGAAGAGAGGAAAAGAAGCCGCAGATGAAAGGAGCAAGGAAGGAGCAGTGGACAGGGCACACAAGTAATGCCACACAGAGTAAGCTGCTGTCACTGTGGGAAGGGCCCAACCTGGAACGTGCTGCCCAGAGTGTGTGTCTTGCCTCCTTTTTTGCATCTGACACAGGAGCCAAGAGCCCCAGAGCAGCCTCCTGTGCCTGCCCCATTTGGAGTGGGTGGTCTCCAGCTCAGCTGTGTGTGATTCATCAGAGAACAGTCCACAAGTGACCCAGCAGCAGAGCAGAGCTGTGAGGGTGTGAGCATGCTGAGGGAAGGCCTGAGGGGACAAAAAGGCTGAGGTCCCACTGAGATTTGAACTCAGATCACTGGATTCAGAGTCCAGAGTGCTCACCATTACACCATGGGACCTTCTGCTCATGTCATTTCTGGCCCCACATTCAGCCAAGCCTCGCTCAGCCTTATGCCCCTGGCTGAGGCTGCCTGTCTCTCCATCGCCTCGGACACCTATCACCAAGTGCAGCATTCCTGCACGGCCCCCAGGCACTCTCTAAGCACACCTCCCTTCAGGGCAGCCACACAGCTCCTTCTGCAAGCCTGCCATGGCCTCTCTTACAAGTGCCACGCTCCAAATTCCCAGAATCTTGTCTTTCCCAGACGGTAACAAGCTCTTTCTGACTCAGGCCAGGCCTTGGGAAGTCACCAGCACACAGCAGAGGCCCCTGTGCCTTGTCTTCTCCAGCTCAAGCCCCTCCAGCTCCTTCAGGACTAAGGAGAGGGAAACATCGACCCATCTCTACAAGAGCTGAAGAAAGACCCTTTGGGCACCCCAGGAAAGAGGCGGCAGAGGCAAGGAGAAAGGACAGGTGACACACCAGCTCCTGCAGTCTGCTTGTGCCAGGGCCCACCTGGCTCAAAGCCAGTCTGTGCCTTGTGGGCTGGGAGGTGCCCAGAGTCCTGGGCAGGAGGCACGGCTGTGGGAGCAGGAGCAGTGGCTCAGCCGATCATCTGTGGGAGAAGAGTGTGCAGAGGGATGAAGCTGTGCTGCTCGGGACCAGGAGAGGCCAGGCCGTGTGGAGCCAGGCTGAAGGAAAAGCCTGGTCTGCCTTGGCCAGGAATGACCGAGCCCTTCTCGCCTGCTTGGAAAGCAGCTCTGCCAAGCACTGCCCCACAGGGCTCCCGCAGCTCTGCTGCTCCCTGCTCCTGCCAGCCACAGCCTGTGCTGCCTCCTGCTCCTCCAGTGCCCACGGGCACCGCCTCCTGCACTGCCACCTGACAGCTGTGCTCCTGCACCTCTCACCCTGGCTGCCCCCTCCTTCCAGCCCCCGGCACACTCCCCAGCTCCAGCTCCAGCTCCTGCCATGTGCCTGCGTTCCTCTGGCTCTGACACGTGGCCTTGGAAACTCACAGCGCTGGGTGCTCATAAGGGAGCCACTGCAGGTCTGGAACACAAGTCCCGTGTCACGTGCCCCAGCAGCGGTGCATCGGCGGTGAAAAAAGTGCCTTAGCAGAGGATGGTTTCGATCCATCGACCTCTGGGTTATGGGCCCAGCACGCTCCCGCTGCGCCACTCTGCTCCTCCTGAGGCCTGCCTGCCACTGCCCTCACTGCGGCCTCGTGCTGCCGGCCACTGCTGGCCCTCCCTGCCTCCCTGCCTCTCTGCCCCACCAAATACACTCCCGGAATAATTCATCTCCCTTGGCCGGTCGCTCCACACCTCCAGGGCCTGCCCTTGCCCGTCTCCCACACCTCCCAAACAAAGCCCTGCACAGACACTTGCCCTGTGACCACCCACGCCGCCACCGCTGCACGTGCTCAAGGCACCCCCGGAGGCAGCCTGCAGCCTTGGGCCTTCCTACACATGAGGGCACCTGAAATCCAGCCACATCCCGACGCCTGCAGCCCTGCCCACAAATCCAGCTCCGCTCCCAGCACGCTGCACGACCGCACCTGCCCGACAGTTCAGTTCTTTGCTGCCCAAGGAGGGACACGGCTTGTCTTTGCTTGGAATTGCCAACAGCAGGAATTCTCCTCTTTTAGCCGTGCAGATTCTGCTGTCTCAGCTCAGTGCTGCTCATGGTCACCAGGCAGTAAAAGCTGAGAGCTCTAGGCACTCTGTGCCAAGCAGGTTGTCAAGCTGCAGCTCCTTGCCTTTCCCCCCGCCCCCCCGCCCCGCCCCGGGTGCTAGTGCAGGGTGATGAAATGCTCATCAGTTCCAGGTGCTGCTCTGCATTTTCCTTTTCCTTCCTCATTGATGCTGACAAGGTCTCTGAGCTTCTTTTCCCTTGCAGGGCTTCCCCCAGAGCGAGTGTCTTGGCTGCAGGGCATGGAGCTGGCAGCAGCAATGGGCTTCTGTCGCCTGCCCTTACCTGTGACCCTCAGGCTTCTGCTTGCCCTGAAGAAGGGCCCTCAGGAGCCAGGCAAGGCTGCAGCAGCTCCTCCCTTGCAGCCAGAGCCCAAAAGGGGCGTGTGCCCCGTAGTTGGCAGGATTCGAACCTGCGCGGGGAAACCCCAATGGATTTCTAGTCCATCGCCTTCACCACTCGGCCACAACTACCTGCTCCAGCCCTCCCTGCCCTGCTCATCACAAACCCTGGGCCACCACACCGACGCCCGGGCACTCCAGCCTGAGCCTCCTGTTACAAACCCCTCTTGGAGATTGCTCCAGGAATCACTGGCAAGGCCATCAGCAAAACCCAGATTTACTATTCAAGGAAAGCACAACAAACTTCCTTGGCCGGATGCATTTTACTACTTACAGGACAGTTGAGGCACAACAAGGAAAAACAACCAACAACAAAACCAAACAAAATCCAAGCAATCAAATTAACCGAGAACTATCAAGGGGCTGGGATGAGAGTGTGTGTCTGTGTGTGTGTGATCAAAGACAGTGAGGGCAAACGTATGTGGAAACACGGCCTAAAAGCTTGACAGCACTCAAACTTAACAGTATTTTAACTTCACTTATACCTTAGCTATACACTTCATTAATATTTTAGCCTTAAAATTTGACAGAGAAAAAGCTCTTAATTGCATTTAATCTGACTATAACTTCAAAGTTATACTTAGTAACTCAGAAGAAGAACATCACTTAGCAGCATTTAGGTGAGTCTGTAACTGTAACTTAACCTTACTTACAGGCCTAACTTACTTAGATAGCCCAGGTATTTAAACATCTAAGAAAGCAGTATTTCTCCCACATTTGCTAGACTATAAGCACACGTGCATGCATGCAGGCCTGAGGAGTCAGTGCAAGCAGAGTACCTGAGAAAACTTCCCCTCAGTGGTCAGTGAAACACTCACTTTGGATGCCTTGGCATCTCCTGATGGGCAAAACTCCAGGACTCAAGGAGTGAGGGTGTCAGCTTGGGACTCGTTGTTGTTCAGCGATCCTCCGAGGACAGCGACCCTGAGGGTTCACTGGCTCTGAGAGTCATCCCACTCAGAGGGACATGGCTGGCCACAGCCTGCTGCGGTGCAGGAGAGCTCAAATGGTCTCCTTTTGGACCACTGTCTATAGGGTTGCAGGAGAGTGGCCTTCAGTCGTAACCACGTTTCACCCTGGTCACAGTTTGTGTTGGCACTTTCTCTGGAAGTGTGAGAACAGGAATGTTACGGCGTTCAGGCAACAGAACTATTTTCCAAGACTGATCATAAGGAAAACAGGAGCCTGTTAGACAGCAGTTCTTGGGAAGAGACAGTGTTTCTGGTGAGCTCAGGAAGAGCTGAGACCAGGTGCTCTTTCCAAGCCTAAGGCCCAACCGGCATTTCTCAGATCTCAGTGCAACCAGAAAAAGGAGAGGGGGAGGATTTCACCAGCACAGCTCCACCCCACATTTGTAGCTGGGACCCTGGAGGAGGCAGATGGGCCCCTGGGGCCACGTTCCAGAGGCCTGAGGGGCACAGCCCCAGAGGCTCCTGCTGCAGCTCTGTGCTCCTTGGCCTGAGCCAGGCATCTGGGACACCCTGCCCTGTGGCTGTGCTCATTCACCCTCTCATCTGCTCCTCCCTCTGACAAGCCTTGACAGAAGCAGCTGCAAGAGGAAGCATCCCCTCAAGCAAACCAGCTGGGCACTGAAAGGCCCCTCAGCACAGCAGGGGCTGTTGCATGACACAGCTGGGAACAGCCCTGACCATAACAGCAGCATCAGCCTCCCCTGAGCAGCCTGAGCCACGGTGGGGAGCAAAGGATAACCAGTCATCCCAGGACAGCCTTGGAACACTGTCTCCAGGAATGGTAGCCCAAATGGAAGACCACCACTGTAGCTGCACTTTTGGAAACACTGTCCGAGTGTCTTGGGAATTCTTTCCAGGAGTTACCACCAGGGATTATGACACAGATGGAACAGAAGGTTCCATCTGTGATGACAAAAGCAAATCCTCTTGTGAGCCCATAAACAGCTGTGTCCTGAGGGAGGCTCCTGGAGGCCTCCTGGACCACAGCAGCCTCTGCCAGCATCTCTCTCTGGGTGAAACATCTCTTGCATATTGAGAAGTGTGAAGCTGGGCTACTCAAAAGACCATCAGTGGTGATGAGGCCTGGTTTGATCCACACACACATTCCCCCCACACGCCTTGCAGCAGAGCCCACGCTTGGTTGAGAAATGCAAAGGGACCTGATGTGAGTATTTCACTGAGCTCCAGGGGCATTTTCAATAGCTACATTTACACACCTAAATACAGAAAGTGTGTGTGTGAGACAGAGACGGAGAATGATGGAATTGATAATGGTATGAAGGTTGTTACTATGAATTTGTAATTAAGTTCTGGCTGTGAGTGTGGATCAAGTGATGCTAAACCCTTTGGCATCCTTTTCATTTTTGAATTTTGCCATCAAATTTTGTTGAAGCCACACTGCCTATGTCTCCAGCCATGAAAAGAAGAAGTGCTTTTCCTCCTTTCCAGCTCACAATCCTGTCCCCATCCCACTGGCAAATCCCAACATCAGCAAGAGAAGAGAGAAGATTGATTTTGCTATGCCTTTGACAGGATTGTAAAGTCACTCAAAATACCCCTATTAACTTCAATAAGGAAGAAAGTGGTACAGGGCTCTGCAGGGCCATGATCTCCAGGTTCCAGACTCAAGCTCAGAGACTGGGGCTTTGGTGCTCTGGTGTAATTGCTGAGAGTTCTTGGTGGAGCTGCGGGTAAGCTCAGAGGAGCAGCCAGTGCTCACCCTGCCAGAGCAGGGGGCAGCTGATGGACGAGGAGAACGAAGGACCACAGCTCACAAACATTGCTGCACAAAGGCTTTAATGGGAAGGAGCAAGAGCAGCGTCACAGAAGAGAGAGCAAGGAACACGTGTGCAGGGGTCAGGGAGGGAAAGAGACGGGCCCCTTAGGCAGGGACAAAGGGGACGGTGCGCCGGCCTCAGCAGATCTGACCGCAGCGGGAGAGAGGCAGACACAGGCCTGACCCCCCCAGGCCAAGGGAGCCCCCAGAAGAGATGGGAACCCCCGAGGTGCTGAGGGAGCTGCCCACAGCAGCTGACAGAGAGGATCCCACGGCTGTGCTCTGAGGGAAGGAGGTGAGGATGGGGCCCGGCAGGGTCACCACCACCGGCGAAGGCTCGATGTACACCGTGGAGTCAGCGCAGCGGGCCAGGCAGGGCTCACTGCAGCTGCTGGCAAGGGGCGTTGGGCCACAGGGGCCGCAGGGCCGTGGGGGACAGGGTCTGCAGCAAGACATCTCTCGGAGCAGGAGGCAAAGCTGCAACACACAGCACGCACCAACAACCTGCCTCAGCATCACTCTGTCAGTCTCTCTGGCCCCCAGCTCTCTCCAGGGACACATTTGCTCTTCAAAACACACTCGGTGCCCTACAGCTCCCACCACCCTCCTGGAGCCCTGCCAGTGGAATGGCACGGGAATCCGCCCCACTGCAGGAACAGGAGGCAGCACAGTGGCTTTAAGGCCCCTGTGGAAAGGCTGCTCACAGCCCATCTGCACAGCAGACATGGCTGGCTTAGAGATGTCCGGGCATGCACTGGGACATTCTGTTCCCCCATGGCAGGGGCAAACCCTGCTGGGCACTCATCCCCCTGAGGCTGAGCCCCACGGATCCCCTCCTGCTGGAACAAAGCCCCCTCTTGCCAGCTGTCCCCAGCCACCAGCGTGGAAAGGCTGACGGCCCTTCAGCAGTTCTGTGTCAGGGCCAAGCGGAGGCAGCCCAAGGATCAGCCTGGGCAGCCTCCATGCCAGCAGTTCAGCCCACAGGGAGGGATGGAGCGGGCTCAGGCTTACCTCGTTCCTTGAGGAGAGGGAGGCCGGAGACCAGGATGCAGAGCCTGGAGCAGAGCAGCCTTTTATGCCGTGTCCCAGAGCCCTGTGGGGCCACAAACATTCCTTGTTCGTGAAACATTCAACTCCTGGGAGTGGCCATTTGTGAGGCCTTGCTGCTGATGAGGTCCCTGCCTCTTTCATCTCAGGCAGTTTTCACCAATTCCACAGCACCCAATCTGGGAATGATTCATATGTGTCACAGCTTCCTAAGACCACTTGACTTGGAGGTCTCAGGCCAGTGGAGAAGGTGAGTTGAAATGAATTGATGTTGAATGTGGCTCCAGTTACAGTCAAATTCAGCCGTGAAGAGCCACCTCAGGTCAGCTCTCAGGAGCTTTCAGTGCAGGCACTCAGGCTAACCCTGAGAGCCATTTCTTCCGTGGCTCATCACAGACATCCAGAAGACTGTGTGGGCAGTTGAGGCAGAGAGCCAACCCTGCACAACCCCATAGCGGGGAAGAGACCCAACTGTGCAGGGAGGTGGCAAAGCTCAGTGGCAAGGAAAGTGCATGTTCAGCTGCAAAGATGTCCCCTGCAGGCCTGAGTGACAGCCATGGGGAACTTGCTTACAGTCCACAGGCAGCAGGACGGCCTGCTTTGGGGATCAAAGAGATGCCGCGTCCTTCCCTGAAACAGACCCACAGCCACACTGACCTGTTTTGCTCAGCGTGCTCATCCCAGGGCCCAGAGACCTGGATGGTGGCTTGGGGGAAAAGGCTGAGGGCAGGGAGCCCAAAGCCCATGGCTCTTTGTTTCCGGGTCAGGGATGGGGTTTCCCATTCCATGCATTTTACATTTCAAAGGGACACTGGATCAGTCTCCCAGAGCACATGGGTGTCATCGTGATGTGCAAGAGCTGGGAAAATCCCTGAGCTCCAGGCCAACCTGAGTCACCCCGTGTGGACTTCAGTGGACTGGGTGCCACAGACTCAGGTGCCCAAGGGATAACAGAGGCCATATGCTCAGTGTTCTGCTGCCATGGAGGGTATTTCCCCACCTTCTCTCCCCATGCATGGATCACCTGCTGCTTCTCTGCAATCTCCTGCATTTGCTGTCTCCCAAGGCATGCTCTTTTGGATGCTGCTCACGGGCTGTAGTGACTCAGAGTAGCCCAGACCAACCCCAGAAGGCGTGGATGGAGCTCTGGAGGTCTTGTGCTCCTATCAACTGCTCTGGGCAGATCAAAGTGCCCTGGCTCCTCTGCAGGCTCCGGGCCTTGTCCTGCTGACTTCTAAGCCCTGACACAGCTGAAGAAAGAGGTCGCTATCCCTTGTGCAGCTCTCCCAGGTCTGTCCCTTATCTTCCCCCAGGGATTTCCTTTCTTGCAATTTGTGATTGCTGCCTCTTGCCCTTTGACAGTGCACCTCTCTGGAGAGTCTGGCTTCATTCTCTCCAGAACCTGCAGGGGGTGGTGGAGACAGCAGCTCCAGGCTCCCCTCCACCCCTTGCTCATCTCCACCAGGTTGCACAAGTGCAGTGCCCTCGGCCTCCCCACAGGTGTCAGGTGCTGCAGCCCTTTTGTTCTGCCTGGTGCACTGGCAGTGCCTTTTGCGACTGTTCCTAAAATGTCTGGAAATGCCCCAGACAAAGGCTGAAGTTTTGGAGGCAAGAGGATGCAGAGGGTGCTCTGGTATCCCTGGAATGCCTGAGTCCAGGCCACCATGTGCACTCCTTTGCACATCAGGATGATTCAGGTTTGCCTGAAGCTCATGGATTTTCCCAACTCTTCCACATCACAGTGACTCCCACATCCAGATCCCAGCCTTGTGCTGGACACACTCAGCAGAGTGGGTCAATTTGTGTCAGAGCAAATGGGCCAATTTGTCTTTCAGGGACAGACGTAGGCACGCCTTTGGTCACCATGCTGCGTGTTGATTTCCTGGTTTTCTAGAGGATCCCAATTTCCCAAGCTGGGGCCAGAGCTCTGCTTGTAAACTGCATGAGGGCCTTGTTTAGTTTTCAGGGGACACACGGCTGTGGAGATTCCCTTAGAGAAGTCCTTTGAGAGACAGTTCATTGAGTCCTTGGCTTTCTCCTCTTGGCTGGGAATCTGCCTGTGTTCCCCAGGCTCCTGGGCATAAACACAGGCTGCAGCAGGGAACGATAAGCGGTAACAGGGAGCCAGGCCCTCGTGCTCCTCACTCCTCTCCATGAGGAGCTTCCCTCCAGCCCACAGTCATCCTGCTTTGCCACTGAGCTTTGCCACAGCCCTGCAGAGGTGCATCTCTTCTTCTCCACAGGACTGTGCAGCCTTGACCTACGGCCAGAGTTTACCCACCGTCTGCTCTTTGACAAAATCTCCCCTGGGGAGAATTGTGTCTCAGGGCTGGCTGGTGCACCTGCACCAACTGCACTTGAGGGCTCACTCACGGTGTCTCTCAGGGCTAGATTCCACCGTGATGGATGGCTGCAGTCCCCAGGAAGAGGGCAAAGTGGGAAAGGCAATCCTTGTGACACAAACCCCCTCCAGTCTTCCTCCACTCCGGCCTCAGACCTCTGAGCCAATTGGCCTCGTGCTTCTGGGACACAGACGGATCGTTTGGACATTGGGACATGGCCCACTCACTTGGGCCTGCTCCTGACAGGAACTTAAACCACTCAGTCATCTGCTGGCAAAGTGGCACGGGGCAGTGCCAGCAGTCCTGGGGACTCCTGGAGTGTGTTGAGGAGCACTTCCCACTACAGGGGGAAGTGGAGAGCCTGACCAGAGGAGAGGCACTGCTGGGCCTGCTCTTTGCATCTTTCTCTCTCAACAGGAGTGACGTGGATTTCAGGGGGGCTGGCCACTCGCTGCATATGGAATTGGATGGATGGCAGCACTCAAGGACTTGTGGTCAAGAGCTCGATGTCCAACTCAAGTGGTGTCCAAGCAGGGACGAGTGTGGTTTCTCAGGGTTTGGTAATGGGACCAGGAATATTTAACACCTTGTTGGGAGACATGGGGGGAGCAATTGAGTGCATCCCCAGCAAGTTTGTGGATGGCACTGAGCTGAGTGATGGGCTTGATGCTCTAGAAGAAGGGATGCCATCCTGAGGGACCTGGAGAGGTGGGTCTCTGCAAACCTCATGAAGTCCAAGAAGGTGAAGTGCCAAGGTCCAGGAAATCCCAAACATGGACACAGGCTGGGCCATGAGCGGGTTGGGAGCGGCCCTCTGGAGGTGGATTTGCAGATTCTGGTGGCTGAAATACTGAACAGGAACCTGCACTGCCTGCTAGCAGCCCCGTGCAAAAATCCAATAGTATTCCGGGCTGCATCCAGAGCCGTGTGGCAGCAGGCCAAGGGAGTGGATTGTCCTGCTCTGCTTGGTTCTCATGACACCAAGGCTGGGGTACTGCATCCAGCTGTAGGAGCCACAGCCTAGAGAAACACAGGGACCTGCTGCACTGAGTCCAGAGGAGCCACACAGACCATCAGGCACCTGGAGCCCTTGCCCTGTGAGGACAGGAGGAGAGGAGAGGAGAGGAGAGGAGAGGAGAGGAGAGGAGAGGAGAGGAGGCTACCAGGTGACATTCATTTAAGAAAGAGGAGGATAATTGCTTAGGGTGGGTAGGGATGGGGCAAAGGCTACTTACTCGAAAATGAAATCAGGTGTATTTGGATTACACATTGGGAAGGAAGCTTTTCCTCTGAGAGGGGTGAGACACTGGAACAGGTTGTCCAGAGAAGATGTAGAAGGCATTTCTGGGGTCTCGAGCTAGATGATTATAAGGTCCATTCCATCCCCAAGTGATTCTAAGACTGATGGCACGACTCTGAGTTGTACCAAGTGGGAGAATAACATTTGAGATGAAAGAGGCAGGGACCACATCAGCAGCAAGGCCTCACAAATGGCCACTCCCAGGAGTTTGGATGTTTCACGAACAAGGAATGTTTGTGGCCCCACAGGGCTCTGGGACACGGCATAAAAGGCTGCTCTGCTCCAGGCTCTGCATCCTGGTCTCCGGCCTCCCTCTCCTCAAGGAACGAGGTAAGCCTGAGCCCGCTCCATCCCTCCCTGTGGGCTGAACTGCTGGCATGGAGGCTGCCCAGGCTGATCCTTGGGCTGCCTCCGCTTGGCCCTGACACAGAACTGCAGAAGGGCCGTCAGCCTTTCCACGCTGGTGGCTGGGGACAGCTGGCAAGAGGGGGCTTTGTTCCAGCAGGAGGGGATCCGTGGGGCTCAGCCTCAGGGGGATGAGTGCCCAGCAGGGTTTGCCCCTGCCGGGGGGGAACAGAATGTCCCAGTGCATGCCCGGACATCTCTAAGGCAGCCGTGTCTGCTGTGCAGATGGGCTGTGAGCAGCCTTTCCACAGGGGCCTTAAAGCCACTGTGCTGCCTCCTGTTCCTGCAGTGGGGCGGCTTCCCGTGCCGTGCCATTCCACTGGCAGGGCTCCAGGAGGGTGGTGGGAGCTGTAGGCACCGAGTGTGTTTTGAAGAGCAAATGTGTCCCTGGAGAGAGCTGGGGGCCAGAGAGACTGACAGAGTGATGCTGAGGCAGGCTGTTGGCTGCGTGCTGTGTGTTGCAGCTTTGCCTCCTGCTCCGAGAGATGTCTTGCTGCAGACCCTGTCCCCCACGGCCCTGCGGCCCCTGTGGCCCAACGCCCCTTGCCAGCAGCTGCAGTGAGCCCTGCCTGGCCCGCTGCGCTGACTCCACGGTGTACATCGAGCCTTCGCCGGTGGTGGTGACCCTGCCGGGCCCCATCCTCACCTCCTTCCCTCAGAGCACAGCCGTGGGATCCTCTCTGTCAGCTGCTGTGGGCAGCTCCCTCAGCACCTCGGGGGTTCCCATCTCTTCTGGGGGCTCCCTTGGCCTGGGGGGGTCAGGCCTGTGTCTGCCTCTCTCCCGCTGCGGTCAGATCTGCTGAGGCCGGCGCACCGTCCCCTTTGACCCTGCCTAAGGGGCCCGTCTCTTTCCCTCCCTGACCCCTGCACACGTGTTCCTTGCTCTCTCTTCTGTGACGCTGCTCTTGCTCCTTCCCATTAAAGCCTTTGTGCAGCAATCTTTGTGAGCTGTGGTCCTTCGTTCTCCTCGTCCATCAGCTGCCACCTGCTCTGCAGGGAAGATCCTTCCCGCTCTCATGGCAACAAATGGAACCCCAACGGTGGGGAGCTGCCCAGTGTTGGTAGATGTCCTTGGACTGATTGCAGAGCAATGGAAAGGAATTGGCAGGGAAGAGAGGAAAAGAAGCCGCAGATGAAAGGAGCAAGGAAGGAGCAGTGGACAGGGCACACAAGTAATGCCACACAGAGTAAGCTGCTGTCACTGTGGGAAGGGCCCAACCTGGAAAGAGCTGCCCAGAGCGTGTTCCTAGTGTCCGTATTTGCATCTGACACAGGAGCCAAGAGCCCCAGAGCAGCCTCCTGTGCCTGCCCCATTTGGAGTGGGTGGTCTCCAGCTCAGCTGTGTGTGATTCATCAGAGAACAGTCCACAAGTGACCCAGCAGCAGAGCAGAGCTGTGAGGGTGTGAGCATGCTGAGGGAAGGCCTGAGGGGACAAAAAGGCTGAGGTCCCACTGAGATTTGAACTCAGATCACTGGATTCAGAGTCCAGAGTGCTCACCATTACACCATGGGACCTTCTGCTCACGTCACCCCTGGCCCCTCACTCAGCCAACCTCGCTCAGCCTTATGCCCCCAGCTGAGGCTGCCTGTCTCTCCATCGCCTCGGACACCTATCACCAAGTGCAGCATTCCTGCACGGCCCCCAGGCACTCTCTAAGCACACCTCCCTTCAGGGCAGCCACACAGCTCCTTCTGCAAGCCTGCCATGGCCTCTCTTACAAGTGCCACGCTCCAAATTCCCAGAATCTTGTTTTTCCCAGACGGTAACAAGCTCTTTCTGACTCAGGCCAGGCCTTGGGAAGTCACCAGCACACAGCAGAGGCCCCCGTGCCTTGTCTTCTCCAGCCCAAGCCCCTCCAGCTCCTTCAGGACTAAGGAGAGGGAAACATTGCCCCATCTCTACAAGAGGTGAAGAAAGACCCTTTGGGCACCCCAGGAAAGGGGCGGCAGAGGCAAGGAGAAAGGAGTGGTGACACACCAGTTCCTGCAGTCTGCTTGTGCCAGGGCCCACCTGGCTCAAAGCCAGTCTGTGCCTTCTGGGCTGGGAGGTGCCCAGAGTCCTGGGCAGGAGGCACGGCTGTGGGAGCAGGAGCAGTGGCTCAGCCGATCATCTGTGGGAGAAGAACGTGCAGAGGGATGAAGCTGTGCTGCTCGGGACCAGGAGAGGCCAGGCCGTGTGGAGCCAGGCTGAAGGAAAAGCCTGGTCTGCCTTGGCCAGGAATGACCGAGCCCTGCTCACCTGCTTGGAAAGCAGCTCTGCCAAGCACTGCCCCGCAGGGCTCCCGCAGCTCTGCTGCTCCCTGCTCCTGCCAGCCACAGCCTGTGCTGCCTCCTGCTCCTCCAGTGCCCACGGGCACCGCCTCCCGCACTGCCACCTGACAGCTGTGCTCCTGCAGCTCTCACCCTGGCTGCCCCCTCCTTCCAGCCCCCGGCACACTCCCCAGCTCCAGCTCCAGCTCCTGCCATGTGCCTGCGCTCCTCGGCTCTGACACGTGGCCTTGGAAACTCACAGCGCTGGGTGCTCATAAGGGAGCCACTGCAGGTCTAGAACACAAGTCCCGTGTCAGGTGCCCCAGCAGCGGTGCAGCGGCGGTGAAAAAAGTGCCTTAGCAGAGGATGGTTTCGATCCATCGACCTCTGGGTTATGGGCCCAGCACGCTCCCGCTGCGCCACTCTGCTCCTCCTGAGGCCTGCCTGCCACTGCCCTCACTGCGGCCTCGTGCTGCCGGCCACTGCTGGCCCTCCCTGCCTCCCTGCCTCTCTGCCCCACCAAATACACTCCCGGAATAATTCATCTCCCTTGGCCGGCCGCTCCACTCCTCCAGGGCCTGCCCTTGCCCGTCTCCCACACCTCCCAAACAAAGCCCTGCACAGACACTTGCCCTGTGACCACCCACGCCGCCACCGCTGCACGTGCTCAAGGCACCCCCGGAGGCAGCCTGCAGCCTTGGGCCTTCCTACACATGAGGGCACCTGAAATCCAGCCACATCCCGACGCCTGCAGCCCTGCCCACAAATCCAGCTCCGCTCCCAGCACGCTGCACGACCGCACCTGCCCGACAGTTCAGTTCTTTGCTGCCCAAGGATGGACACGGCTTGTCTTTGCTTGGAATTGCCAACAGCAGGAATTCTCCTCTTTTAGCCGTGCAGATCAGCTCAGTGCTGCTCATGGTCACCGGGCAGTAAAAGCTGAGAGCTCTAGGCACTCTGTGCCAAGCAGGTTGTCAAGCTGCAGCTCCTTGCCTTTCCCCCCCGCCGGGTGCTAGTGCAGGGTGATGAAATGCTCAGCAGCTCCAGGTGCTGCTCTGCATTTTCCCTTTCCTTCCTCATTGATGCTGACAAGGTCTCTGAGCTTCTTTTCCCTTGCAGGGCTTCCCCCAGAGCGAGTGTCTTGGCTGCAGGGCATGGAGCTGGCAGCAGCAATGGGCTTCTGTCGCCTGCCCTTACCTGTGCCCCTCATCAGGCTTCTGCTTGCCCTGAAGAAGGGCCCTCAGGAGCCAGGCAAGGCTGCAGCAGCTCCTCCCTTGCAGCCAGAGCCCAAAAGGGGCGTGTGCCCCGTAGTTGGCAGGATTCGAACCTGCGCGGGGAAACCCCAATGGATTTCTAGTCCATCGCCTTCACCACTCGGCCACAACTACCTGCTCCAGCCCTCCCTGCCCTGCTCATCACAAACCCTGGGCCACCACACCGACGCCTGGGCACTCCAGCCCGAGCCTCCTGTTACAAACCCCTCTTGGAGATTGCTCCAGGAATCACTGGCAAGGGCATCAGCAAAAGCCAGATTTACTATTCAAGGAAAGCACAACAAACTTCCTTGGCCGGATGCGTTCTACTACTTACAGGACAGTTGAGGCACAACAAGGAAAAACAACCAACAACAAAACCAAACAAAATCCAAACAATCAAATTAACCAAGAACTATCAAGGGGCTGGGATGTGAGTGTGTGTGTGTGTGTGTGTGTGTGTGTGATCAAAGACAGTGAGGGCAAGCGTATGTGGAAACACGGCCTAAAAGCTTGACAGCACTCAAACTTAACAGTATTTTCACTTCACTTACACCTTAGTTATACACTTCATTAATATTTTAGCCTTAAAATTTGACAGAGGAAAAGCTCTTAATTGCATTTAATCTGACTATAACTTCAAAGTTATACTTAGCAACTCAGAAGAAGAACATCACTTAGCAGCATTTAGGTGAGTCTGTAACTGTAATTTAACCTTACTTACAGGCCTAACTTACTTAGATAGCCCAGGTATTTAAACATCTAAGAAAGCAGTATTTCTCCCAGATTTGCTAGACTATATGCACACGTGCATGCATGCAGGCCTGAGGAGGCAGTGCAAGCAGAGTACCTGAGAAAACTTCCCCTCAGCGGTCAGTGAAACACTCACTTTGGATGCCTTGGCATCTCCTGATGGGCAAAACTCCAGGACTCAAGGAGTGAGGGTGTCAGCCTGGGACTCGTTGTTGTTCAGCAATCCTCCGAGTACAGCAACCCTGAGGGTTCACTGGCTCTGAGAGTCATCCCACTCAGAGGGACATGGCTGGTCACAGCCTGCTGCGGTGCAGGAGAGCTCAAATGGTCTCCTTTTGGACCACTGTCTATAGGGTTGCAGGAGAGTGGCCTTCAGTCGTAACCACGTTTCACCCTGGCCACAGTTTGTGTTGGCACTTTCTCTGGAAGTGTGACAACAGGAATGTTACGGCGTTCAGGCAACAGAACTATTTTCCAAGACTGATCATAAGGAAAACAGGAGCCTGTTAGACAGCAGTTCTTGGGAAGAGACAGTGTTTCTGGTGAGCTCAGGAAGAGCTGAGACCAGGTGCCCTTTCGAAGCCTAAGGCCCAACCGGCATTTCTCAGATCTCAGTGCAACCAGAAAAAGGAGAGGGGGAGGATTTCACCAGCACAGCTCCACCCCACATTTGTAGCTGGGACCCTGGAGGAGGCAGATGGGCCCCTGGGGCCACGTTCCAGAGGCCTGAGGGGCACAGCCCCAGAGGCTCCTGCTGCAGCTCTGTGCTCCTTGGCCTGAGCCAGGCATCTGGGACACCCTGCCCTGTGGCTGTGCTCATTCACCCTCTCATCTGCTCCTCCCTCTGACAAGCCTTGACAGAAGCAGCTGCAAGAGGAAGCATCCCCTCAAGCAAACCAGCTGGGCACTGAAAGGCCCCTCAGCACAGCAGGGGCTGTTGCATGACACAGCTGGGAACAGCCCTGACCATAAGAGCAGCATCAGCCTCCCCTGAGCAGCCTGAGCCACGGTGGGGAGCAAAGGATAACCAGTCATCCCAGGACAGCCTTGGAGCACTGTCTCCAGGAATGGTAGCCCAAATGGAAGACCACCACTGTAGCTGCACTTTTGGAAACACTGTCCGAGTGTCTTGGGAATTGTTTCCAGCAGTTACCACCAGGGATTATGACACAGATGGAACAGAAGGTTCCATCTGTGATGACAAAAGCAAGTCCTCTTGTGAGCCCATAAACAGCTGTGTCCTGAGGGAGGCTCCTGGAGGCCTCCTGGACCACAGCAGCCTCTGCCAGCATCTCTCTCTGGGTGAAACATCTCTTGCATATTGAGAAGTGTGAAGCTGGGCTACTCAAAAGACCATCAGTGGTGATGAGGCCTGGTTTGATCCACACACACATTCCCCCCACACGCCTTGAAGCAGAGCCCACGCTTGGTTGAGAAATGCAAAGGGACCTGATGTGACTATTTCACTGAGCTCCAGGGGCATTTTCAATAGGTACATTTACACACCTAAATACAGAAAGTGTGTGTGCGAGAGAGAGACGGAGAGTGATGGAATAGATAATGGTATGAACGTTGGTACTATGAATTTGTAATTAAGTTCTGGCTGTGAGTGTGGATCATGTGTAGCTAAATCCTTTGGCATCCTTTTAATTTTTGAATTTTGCCATCAAATTTTGTTGAAGCCACACTGCCTATGTCTCCAGCCATGAAAAGAAGAAGTGCTTTTCTCCTTTCCAGCTCACAATCCTGTCCCCATCCCACTGGCAAATGCCAACATCAGCAAGAGAAGAGAGAAGATTGATTTTGCTATGCCTTTGTAAAGAACCTTTGACAAGATTGTAAAGTTATTCAAAATATCCCTATTAACTTCAATAAGGAACAAAATGGTACAGGGCTCTGCAGGGCCGCGATCTCCAGGATCCAGACTCAAGCTCAGAGACTGGGGCTTTGGTGCTCTGGTGTAATTGCTGGGAGTTCTTGGTGGAGCTGCGGGTAAGCTCAGAGGAGCAGCCAGTGCTCACCCTGCCAGAGCAGGTGGCAGCTGATGGACGAGGAGAACGAAGGACCACAGCTCACAAAGATTGCTGCACAAAGGCTTTAATGGGAAGGAGCAAGAGCAGCGTCACAGAAGAGAGAGCAAGGAACACGTGTGCAGGGGTCAGGGAGGGAAAGAGACGGGCCCCTTAGGCAGGGACAAAGGGGACGGTGCGCCGGCCTCAGCAGATCTGACCGCAGCGGGAGAGAGGCAGACACAGGCCTGACCCCCCCAGGCCAAGGGAGCCCCCAGAAGAGATGGGAACCCCCGAGGTGCTGAGGGAGCTGCCCACAGCAGCTGACAGAGAGGATCCCACGGCTGTGCTCTGAGGGAAGGAGGTGAGGATGGGGCCCGGCAGGGTCACCACCACCGGCGAAGGCTCGATGTACACCGTGGAGTCAGCGCAGCGGGCCAGGCAGGGCTCACTGCAGCTGCTGGCAAGGGGCGTTGGGCCACAGGGGCCGCAGGGCCGTGGGGGACAGGGTCTGCAGCAAGACATCTCTCGGAGCAGGAGGCAAAGCTGCAACACACAGCACGCAGCAACAGCCTGCCTCAGCATCACTCTGTCAGTCTCTCTGGCCCCCAGCTCTCTCCAGGGACACATTTGCTCTTCAAAACACACTCGGTGCCTACAGCTCCCACCACCCTCCTGGAGCCCTGCCAGTGGAATGGCACGGGAAGCCGCCCCACTGCAGGAACAGGAGGCAGCACAGTGACTTTAAGGCCCCTGTGGAAAGGCTGCTCACAGCCCATCTGCACAGCAGACACGGCTGCCTTAGAGATGTCCGGGCATGCACTGGGACATTCTGTTCCCCCCCGGCAGGGGCAAACCCTGCTGGGCACTCATCCCCCTGAGGCTGAGCCCCACGGATCCCCTCCTGCTGGAACAAAGCCCCCTCTTGCCAGCTGTCCCCAGCCACCAGCGTGGAGAGGCTGACGGCCCTTCAGCAGTTCTGTGTCAGGGCCAAGCGGAGGCAGCCCAAGGATCAGCCTGGGCAGCCTCCATGCCAGCAGTTCAGCCCACAGGGAGGGATGGAGCGGGCTCAGGCTTACCTCGTTCCTTGAGGAGAGGGAGGCCAGAGACCAGGATGCAGAGCCTGGAGCAGAGCAGCCTTTTATGCCGTGTCCCAGAGCCCTGTGGGGCCACAAACATTCCTTGTTCGTGAAACATCCAAACTCCTGGGAGTGGCCATTTGTGAGGCCTTGTTGCTGATGTGGTCCCTGCCTCTTTCATCTCAGGCAGTTTTCACCAATTCCACAGCACCCAACCTGGGAATGATTCATATGTGTCACAGCTTCCTAAGACCACTTGACTTGGAGGTCTCAGGACAGTGGAGAAGGTGAGTTGAAATGAATTAATGTTGAATGTGGCTCCAGTTACAGTCAAATTCAGCCGTGAAGAGACACCTCAGGTCAGCTCTCAGGAGCTTTCAGTGCAGGCACTCAGGCTAACCCTGAGAGCCATTTCTTCCGTGGCTCATCACAGACATCCAGAAGACTGTGTGGGCAGTTGAGGCAGAGAGCCAACCCTGCACAACCCCATAGCGGGGAAGAGACCCAACTGTGCAGGGAGGTGGCAAAGCTCAGTGGCAAGGAAAGTGCATGTTCAGCTGCAAAGATGTCCCCTGCAGGCCTGAGTGACAGCCATGGGGAACTTGCTTACAGTCCACAGGCAGCACCACGGCCTGCTTTGGGGATCAAAGAGATGCCGCGTCCTTCCCTGAAACAGACCCACAGCCACACTGACCTGTTTTGCTCAGCGTGCTCATCCCAGGGCCCAGAGACCTGGATGGTGGCTTGGGGGAAAAGGCTGAGGGCAGGGAGCCCAAAGCCCATGGCTCTTTGTTTCTGGGTCAGGGATGGGGTTTCCCATTCCATGCATTTTACATTT
Organism: Sylvia atricapilla; assembly: GCF_009819655.1. NCBI lineage: Eukaryota > Metazoa > Chordata > Aves > Passeriformes > Sylviidae > Sylvia > Sylvia atricapilla. The sequence continues at coordinate 19,542,828 of NC_089149.1, forward strand.
CAAAGGGACACTGGATCAGTCTCCCAGAGCACATGGGTGTCATCGTGATGTGCAAGAGCTGGGAAAATCCCTGAGCTCCAGGCCAACCTGAGTCACCCCGTGTGGACTTCAGTGGACTGGGTGCCACAGACTCAGGTGCCCAAGGGATAACAGAGGCCATTTGCTCAGTGTTCTGCTGCCATGGAGGGTATTTCCCCACCTTCTCTCCCCATGCATGGATCACCTGCTGCTTCTCTGCAATCTCCTGCATTTGCTGTCTCCCAAGGCATGCTCTTTTGGTGGCTGCTCACGGGCTGTAGTGACTCAGAGTAGCTCAGACCAACCCCAGAAGGCGTGGATGGAGCTCTGGAGGTCTTGTGCTCCTATCAACTGCTCTGGGCAGATCAAAGTGCCCTGGCTCCTCTGCAGGCTCCGGGCCTTGTCCTGCTGACTTCTAAGCCCTGACACAGCTGAAGAAAGAGGTCGCTATCACTTGTGCAGCTCTCCCAGGCCTGTCCCTTATCTTCCCCCAGGGAGCCCTGGGATTTCCTTTCTTGCAATTTGTGATTGCTGCCTCTTGCCCTTTGACAGTGCACCTCTCAGGAGAGTCTGGCTTCATTCTCTCCAGAACCTGCAGGGGGTGGTGGAGACAGCAGCTCCAGTCCCCCCTCCACGCCTTGCTCATCTCCACCAGGCTGCACAACTGCAGTGCCCTCGGCCTCCCCACAGGTGTCAGGTGCTGCAGCCCTTTTGTTCTGCCTGGTGCACTGGCAGTGCCTTTTGGGACTGTTCCTAAAATGTCTGGAAATGCCCCAGACAAAGGCTGAAGTTTTGGAGGCAAGAGGAGGCAAGAGGTGCTCAGGTATCCCTGGAATGCCTGAGTCCAGGCCACCATGTGCACTCCTTTGCACATCAGGATGATTCAGGTTTGCCTGAAGCTCCTGGATTTTCCCAACTCTTCCACATCACAGTGACTCCCACATCCAGATCCCAGCCTTGTGCTGGACACACTCAGCAGAGTGGGTCAATTTGTGTGGGAGCAAATGGGCCAATTTGTCTTTCAGGGACAGACGTAGGCATGCCTTTGATCACCTTGCTGCGTGTTGATTTCCTGGTTTTCTAGAGGATCCCAATTTCCCAAGCTGGGGCCAGAGCTCTGCTTGTAAACTGCATGAGGGCCTTGTTTAGTTTTCAAGGGACACATGGCTGTGGAGATTCCCTTAGAGAAGTCCTTTGAGAGACAGTTCATTGAGTCCTTGGCTTTCTCCTCTTGGCTGGGAATCTGCCTGTGTTCCCCAGGCTCCTGGGCATAAACACAGGCTGCAGCAGGGAACGATAAGCGGTAACAGGGAGCCAGGCCCTCGTGCTCCTCACTCCTCTCCATGAGGAGCTTCCCTCCAGCCCACAGTCATCCTGCTTTGCCACTGAGCTTTGCCACAGCCCTGCAGAGGTGCATCTCTTCTTCTCCACAGGACTGTGCAGCCTTGACCTACGGCCAGAGTTTACCCACCGTCTGCTCTCTGTCAAAATCTCCCCTGGGGAGAATTGTGTCAGGGCTGGCTGGTGCACCTGCACCAACTGCACTTGAGGGCTCACTCAAGGTGTCTCTCAGGGCTAGATTCCACCGTGATGGATGGCTGCAGTCTCCAGGAAGAGGGCAAAGTGGGAAAGGCAATCCTTGTGACACAAACCCCCTCCAGTCTTCCTCCACTCCGGCCTCAGACCTCTGAGCCAATTGGCCTCGTGCTTCTGGGACACAGATGGATCGTTTGGACATTGGGACATGGCCCACTCACTTGGGCCTGCTCCTGACAGGAACTTAAACCACTCAGTCATCTGCTGTCAAAGTGGCACGGGACAGTGCCAGCAGTCCTGGGGACTCCTGGAGTGTGTTGAGGAGCACTTCCCACTACAGGGGGAAGTGGAGAGCCTGACCAGAGGAGAGGCACTGCTGGGCCTGCTCTTTGCATCTTTCTCTCTCAACAGGAGTGACGTGGATTTCAGGGGGGCTGGCCACTCGCTGCATATGGAATTGGATGGATGGCAGCACTCAAGGACTTGTGGTCAAGAGCTCGATGTCCAACTCAAGTGGTGTCCAAGCAGGGACGAGTGTGGTTTCTCAGGGTTTGGTAATGGGACCAGGAATATTTAACACCTTGTTGGGAGACATGGGGGGAGCGATTGAGTGCATCCTCAGCAGGTTTGTGGATGGCACTGAGCTGAGTGATGGGCTTGATGCTCTAGAAGAAGGGATGCCATCCTGAGGGACCGGGAGAGGTGGGTCTCTGCAAATATAGTATTCTGGGCTGCATCCAGAGCCGTGTGGCAGCAGGCCAAGGGAGTGGATTGTCCTGCTCTGCTTGGTTCCCATGACACCAAGGCTGGGGTACTGCATCCAGCTGTCGGAGCCACAGCCTAGAGAAACACAGGGACCTGCTGCACTGAGTCCAGAGGAGCCACACAGACCATCAGGCACCTGGAGCCCTTGCCCTGGAGGACAGGAGGAGGGGAGGGCAGAGGAGAGGAGAGGAGAGGAGAGGAGAGGAGAGGAGAGGAGAGGAGAGGAGAGGAGAGGAGAGGAGAGGAGAGGAGAGGAGAGGAGAGGAGAGGAGAGGAGAGGAGAGGAGAGGAGAGGAGAGGAGAGGAGAGGAGAGGAGAGGAGAGGAGAGGAGAGGAGAGGAGAGGAGAGGAGAGGAGAGGAGAGGAGAGGAGAGGAGAGGAGAGGAGGCTACCAGGTGACATTCATTTAAGAAAGAGGAGGATAATTGCTTAGGGTGGGTAGGGATGGGGGAAAGGCTACTTTCTCAAAAATGAAATCAGGTGTATTTTGATTACATATTGGGAAGGAAGCTTTTCCTCTGAGAGGGGTGAGACACTGGAACAGGTTGTCCAGAGAAGATGTAGAAGGCATTTCTGGGGTCTCGAGCTATATGATTTTAAGGTCCATTCCATCCCCAAGTGATTCTAAGGCTGCTGGCACGACTCTGAGTTGTACCAAGTGGGAGAACAACATTTGAGATGAAAGAGGCAGGGACCACATCAGCAACAAGGCCTCACAAACGGCCACTCCCAGGAGTCTGGATGTTTCACGAACAAGGAATGTTTGTGGCCCCACAGGGCTCTGGGACACGGCATAAAAGGCTGCTCTGCTCCAGGCTCTGCATCCTGGTCTCCGGCCTCCCTCTCCTCAAGGAACGAGGTAAGCCTGAGCCCGCTCCATCCCTCCCTGTGGGCTGAACTGCTGGCATGGAGGCTGCCCAGGCTGATCCTTGGGCTGCCTCCGCTTGGCCCTGACACAGAACTGCTGAAGGGCCGTCAGCCTTTCCACGCTGGTGGCTGGGGACAGCTGGCAAGAGGGGGCTTTGTTCCAGCAGGAGGGGATCCGTGGGGCTCAGCCTCAGGGGGATGAGTGCCCAGCAGGGTTTGCCCCTGCCGGGGGGGAACAGAATGTCCCAGTGCATGCCCGGACATCTCTAAGGCAGCCGTGTCTGCTGTGCAGATGGGCTGTGAGCAGCCTTTCCACAGGGGCCTTAAAGCCACTGTGCTGCCTCCTGTTCCTGCAGTGGGGCGGCTTCCCGTGCCGTGCCATTCCACTGGCAGGGCTCCAGGAGGGTGGTGGGAGCTGTAGGCACCGAGTGTGTTTTGAAGAGCAAATGTGTCCCTGGAGAGAGCTGGGGGCCAGAGAGACTGACAGAGTGATGCTGAGGCAGGTTGTTGGTGCGTGCTGTGTGTTGCAGCTTTGCCTCCTGCTCCGAGAGATGTCTTGCTGCAGACCCTGTCCCCCACGGCCCTGCGGCCCCTGTGGCCCAACGCCCCTTGCCAGCAGCTGCAGTGAGCCCTGCCTGGCCCGCTGCGCTGACTCCACGGTGTACATCGAGCCTTCGCCGGTGGTGGTGACCCTGCCGGGCCCCATCCTCACCTCCTTCCCTCAGAGCACAGCCGTGGGATCCTCTCTGTCAGCTGCTGTGGGCAGCTCCCTCAGCACCTCGGGGGTTCCCATCTCTTCTGGGGGCTCCCTTGGCCTGGGGGGGTCAGGCCTGTGTCTGCCTCTCTCCCGCTGCGGTCAGATCTGCTGAGGCCGGCGCACCGTCCCCTTTGTCCCTGCCTAAGGGGCCCGTCTCTTTCCCTCCCTGACCCCTGCACACGTGTTCCTTGCTCTCTCTTCTGTGACGCTGCTCTTGCTCCTTCCCATTAAAGCCTTTGTGCAGCAATGTTTGTGAGCTGTGGTCCTTCGTTCTCCTCGTCCATCAGCTGCCCCCTGCTCTGCAGGGAAGATCCTTCCCCCTCTCATGGCAACAAATGGAACCCCAACGGTGGGGAGCTGCCCAGTGTTGGTAGATGTCCTTGGACTGATTGCAGAGCAATGGAAAGAAATTGGCAGGGAAGAGAGGAAAAGAAGCCGCAGATGAAAGGAGCAAGGAAGGAGCAGTGGACAGGGCACACAAGTAATGCCACACAGAGTAAGCTGCTGTCACTGTGGGAAGGGCCCAACCTGGAAAGAGCTGCCCAGAGCGTGTTCCCAGCCTCCTTTTTTGCATCTGACACAGGAGCCAAGAGCCCCAGAGCAGCCTCCTGTGCCTGCCCCATTTGGAGTGGGTGGTCTCCAGCTCAGCTGTGTGTGATTCATCAGAGAACAGTCCACAAGTGACCCAGCAGCAGAGCAGAGCTGTGAGGGTGTGAGCATGCTGAGGGAAGGCCTGAGGGGACAAAAAGGCTGAGGTCCCACTGAGATTTGAACTCAGATCACTGGATTCAGAGTCCAGAGTGCTCACCATTACACCATGGGACCTTCTGCTTATGTCACCTCTGGCCCCTCACTCAGCCAACCTCGCTCAGCCTTATGCCCCCAGCTGAGGCTGCCTGTCTCTCCATCGCCTCGGACACCTATCACCAAGTGCAGCATTCCTGCACGGCCCCCAGGCACTCTCTAAGCACACCTCCCTTCAGGGCAGCCACACAGCTCCTTCTGCAAGCCTGCCATGGCCTCTCTTACAAGTGCCACGCTCCAAATTCCCAGAATCTTGTCTTTCCCACACGGTAACAAGCTCTTTCTGACTCACGGCAGGCCTTAGGAAGTCACCATCACACAGCAGAGGCCCCCGTGCCTTGTCTTCTCCAGCCCAAGCCCCTCCAGCTCCTTCAGGACTAAGGAGAGGGAAACATTGCCCCATCTCTACAAGAGGTGAAGAAAGACCCTTTGGGCACCCCAGGAAAGGGGCGGCAGAGGCAAGGAGAAAGGAGTGGTGACACACCAGTTCCTGCAGTCTGCTTGTGCCAGGGCCCACCTGGCTCAAAGCCAGTCTGTGCCTTCTGGGCTGGGAGGTGCCCAGAGTCCTGGGCAGGAGGCACGGCTGTGGGAGCAGGAGCAGTGGCTCAGCCGATCATCTGTGGGAGAAGAATGTGCAGAGGGATGAAGCTGTGCTGCTCGGGACCAGGAGAGGCCAGGCCGTGTGGAGCCAGGCTGAAGGAAAAGCCTGGTCTGCCTTGGCCAGGAATGACCGAGCCCTGCTCACCTGCTTGGAAAGCAGCTCTGCCAAGCACTGCCCCGCAGGGCTCCCGCAGCTCTGCTGCTCCCTGCTCCTGCCAGCCACAGCCTGTGCTGCCTCCTGCTCCTCCAGTGCCCACGGGCACCGCCTCCCGCACTGCCACCTGACAGCCGTGTGTGGCTCGTGTCAGGTGCCCCAGCAGCGGTGCATCGGCGGTGAAAAAAGTGCCTTAGCAGAGGATGGTTTCGATCCATCGACCTCTGGGTTATGGGCCCAGCACGCTCCCGCTGCGCCACTCTGCTCCTCCTGAGGCCTGCCTGCCACTGCCCTCACTGCGGCCTCGTGCTGCCGGCCACTGCTGGCCCTCCCTGCCTCCCTGCCTCTCTGCCCCACCAAATACACTCCCGGAATAATTCATCTCCCTTGGCCGGCCGCTCCACTCCTCCAGGGCCTGCCCTTGCCCGTCTCCCACACCTCCCAAACAAAGCCCTGCACAGACACTTGCCCTGTGACCACACACGCCGCCACCGCTGCACGTGCCCAAGGCATCCCCAGAGGCAGCCTGCAGCCTTGGGCCTTCCTACACGAGGGCACCTGAAATCCAGCCACATCCCGACGCCTGCAGCCCTGCCCACAAATCCAGCTCCGCTCCCAGCACGCTGCACGACCGCACCTGCCCGACAGTTCAGTTCTTTGCTGCCCAAGGAGGGACACGGCTTGTCTTTGCTTGGAATTGCCAACAGCAGGAATTCTCCTCTTTTAGCTGTGCAGATTCTGCTGTCTCAGCTCAGTGCTGCTCATGGTCACCGGGCAGTAAAAGCTGAGAGCTCTAGGCACTCTGTGCCAAGCAGGTTGTCAAGCTGCAGCTCCTTGCCTTTCTCCGCCCCGCCCCCCCGGGTGCTAGTGCAGGGTGATGAAATGCTCAGCAGCTCCAGGTGCTGCTCTGCATTTTCCCTTTCCTTCCTCATTGATGCTGACAAGGTCTCTGAGCTTCTTTTCCCTTGCAGGGCTTCCCCCAGAGGGAGTGTCTTGGCTGCAGGGCACAGAGCTGACAGCAGCAATGGGCTTCTGTCGCCTGCCCTTACCTGTGCCCCTCATCAGGCTTCTGCTTGCCCTGAAGAAGGGCCCTCAGGAGCCAGGCAAGGCTGCAGCAGCTCCTCCCTTGCAGCCAGAGCCCAAAAGGGGCGTGTGCCCCGTAGTTGGCAGGATTCGAACCTGCGCGGGGAAACCCCAATGGATTTCTAGTCCATCGCCTTCACCACTCGGCCACAACTACCTGCTCCAGCCCTCCCTGCCCTGCTCATCACAAACCCTGGGCCACCACACCGACGCCCAGGCACTCCAGCCTGAGCCTCCTGTTACAAACCACTCTTGGAGATTGCTCCAGGAATCACTGGCAAGGCCATCAGCAAAAGCCAGATTTACTATTCGAGGAAAACACAACAAACTTCCTTGGCCGGATGCGTTCTAATACTTACAGGACAGTTGAGGCACAACAAGGAAAAGCAACCAACAACAAAACCAAACAAAATCCAAGCAATCAAATTAACCGAGAACTATCAAGGGGCTGGGATGTGAGTGTGTGTGTGTGATCAAAGACAGTGAGGGCAAGCGTATGTGGAAACACAGCCTAAAAGCTTGACAGCACTCAAACTTAACAGTATTTTAACTTCACTTATACCTTAGCTATACACTTCATTAATATTTTAGCCTTAAAATTTGACAGAGGAAAAGCTCTTAATTGCATTTAATCTAACTATAACTTCAAAGTTATACTTAGCAACTCAGAAGAAGAACATCACTTAGCAGCATTTAGGTGAGTCTGTAACTGTAACTTAACCTTACTTACAGGCCTAACTTACTTAGATAGCCCAGGTATTTAAACATCTAAGAAAGGAGTATTTCTCCCAGATTTGTTAGACTATATGCACGCGTGCATGCATGCAGACCTGAGGAGTCAGTGCAACCAAGGTACCTGAGAAAACTTCCCCTCAGCCGTCAGTGAAACACTCACTTTGGATGCCTTGGCATCTCCTGATGGGCAAAACTCCAGGACTCAAGGAGTGAGGGTGTCAGCCTGGGACTCGTTGTTCAGCAATCCTCCGAGTACAGCGACCCTGAGGGTTCACTGGCTCTGAGAGTCGTCCCACTCAGAGGGACATGGCTGGTCACAGCCTGCTGCGGTGCAGGAGAGCTCAAATGGTCTCCTTTTGGACCACTGTCTATAGGGTTGCAGGAGAGTGGCCTTCAGTCGTAACCACGTTTCACCCTGGTCACAGTTTGTGTTGGCACTTTCTCTGGAAGTGTGACAACAGGAATGTTACGGCGTTCAGGCAACAGAACTATTTTCCAAGACTGATCATAAGGAAAACAGGAGCCTGTTAGACAGCAGTTCTTGGGAAGAGACAGTGTTTCTGGTGAGCTCAGGAAGAGCTGAGACCAGGTGCCCTTTCCAAGCCTAAGGCCCAACTGGCATTTCTCAGATCTCTGTGCAACCAGAAAAAGGTGAGGGGGAGGATTTCACCAGCACAGCTCCACCCCACATTTGTAGCTTGGACCCTGGAGGAGGCAGATGGGCCCCTGGGGCCACGTTCCAGAGGCCTGAGGGGCACAGCCCCAGAGGCTCCTGCTGCAGCTCTGTGCTCCTTGGCCTGAGCCAGGCATCTGGGACACCCTGCCCTGTGGCTGTGCTCATTCACCTCTCATCTGCTCCTCCCTCTGACAAGCCTTGACAGAAGCAGCTGCAAGAGGAAGCATCCCCTCAAGCAAACCAGCTGGGCACTGAAAGGCCCCTCAGCACAGCAGGGGCTGTTGCATGACACAGCTGGGAACAGCCCTGACCATAAGAGCAGCATCAGCCTCCCCTGAGCAGCCTGAGCCACGGTGGGGAGCAAAGGATAACCAGTCATCCAGGACAGCCTTGGAACACTGTCTCCAGGAATGGTAGCCCAAATGGAAGACCACCACTGTAGCTGCACTTTTGGAAACACTGTCCGAGTGTCTTGGGAATTGTTTCCAGGAGTTACCACCAGGGATTATGACACAGATGGAACAGAAGGTTCCATCTGTGATGACAAAAGCAAGTCCTCTTGTGAGCCCATAAACAGCTGTGTCCTGAGGGAGGCTCCTGGAGGCTCCTGGACCACAGCAGCCTCTGCCAGCATCTCTCTCTGGGTGAAACATCTCTTGCATATTGAGAAGTGTGAAGCTGGGCTACTCAAAAGACCATCAGTGGTGATGAGGCCTGGTTTGATCTACACACACATTCCCCCCACACGCCTTGAAGCAGAGCCCACACTTGGTTGAGAATGCAAAGGGACCTGATGTGAGTATTTCACTGAGCTCCAGGGCATTTTCAGTAGGTACATTTACACACCTAAATACAGAAAGTGTGTGTGTGAGACAGAGACGGAGAGTGATGGAATTGATAATGGTATGAACGTTGTTACTATGAATTTGTAATTAAGTTCTGGCTGTGAGTGTGGATCAAGTGCTGCTAAACCCTTTGGCATCCTTTTAATTTTTGAATTTTGCCATCAAATTTTGTTGAAGCCACACTGCCTATGTCTCCAGCCATGAAAAGAAGAAGTGCTTTTCCCTCCTTTCCAGCTCACAATCCTGTCCCCAGCCCACTGGCAAATCCCAACATCAGCAAGAGAAGAGAGAAGATTGATTTTGCTATGCCTTTGTAAAGAACCTTTGACAAGATTGTAAAGTTATTCAAAATATCCCTATTAACTTCAATAAGGAACAAAATGGTACAGGGCTCTGCAGGGCCGTGATCTCCAGGTTCCAGACTCAAGGCCAGAGACTGGGGCTTTGGTGCTCTGGTGTAATTGCTGAGAGTTCTTGGTGGACCTGTGGGTAAGCTCAGAGGAGCAGCCAGTGCTCACCCTGCCAGAGCAGGGGGCAGCTGATGGACGAGGAGAACGAAGGACCACAGCTCACAAAGATTGCTGCACAAAGGCTTTAATGGGAAGGAGCAAGAGCAGCGTCACAGAAGAGAGAGCAAGGAACACGTGTGCAGGGGTCAGGGGAGGGAAAGAGACGGGCCCCTTAGGCAGGGACAAAGGGGACGGTGCGCCGGCCTCAGCAGATCTGACCGCAGCGGGAGAGAGGCAGACACAGGCCTGACCCCCCCAGGCCAAGGGAGCCCCCAGAAGAGATGGGAACCCCCGAGGTGCTGAGGGAGCTGCCCACAGCAGCTGACAGAGAGGATCCCACGGCTGTGCTCTGAGGGAAGGAGGTGAGGATGGGGCCCGGCAGGGTCACCACCACCGGCGAAGGCTCGATGTACACCGTGGAGTCAGCGCAGCGGGCCAGGCAGGGCTCACTGCAGCTGCTGGAAAGGGGCGTTGGGCCACAGGGGCCGCAGGGCCGTGGGGGACAGGGTCTGCAGCAAGGACATCTCTCGGAGCAGGAGGCAAAGCTGCAACACACAGCACGCAGCAACAACCTGCCTCAGCATCACTCTGTCAGTCTCTCTGGCCCCCCAGCTCTCTCCAGGGGCACATTTGCTCTTCAAAACACACTCGGTGCCTACAGCTCCCCACCACCCTCCTGGAGCCCTGCCAGTGGAATGGCACGGGAAGCTGCCCCACTGCAGGAACAGGAGCCAGCACAGTGGCTTTAAGGCCCCTGTGGAAAGGCTGCTCACAGCCCATCTGCACAGCAGACACGGCTGGCTTAGAGATGTCCGGGCATGCACTGGGACATTCTGTTCCCCCACGGCCGGGGCAAAGCCTTGCTGGGCACTCATCCCCCTGAGGCTGAGCCCCACGGATCCCCTCCTGCTGGAACAAAGCCCCCTCTTGCCAGCTGTCCCCAGCCACCAGCGTGGAGAGGCTGACGGCCCTTCAGCAGTTCTGTGTCAGGGCCAAGCGGAGGCAGCCCAAGGATCAGCCTGGGCAGCCTCCATGCCAGCAGTTCAGCCCACAGGGAGGGATGGAGCGGGCTCAGGCTTACCCTCGTTCCTTGAGGAGAGGGAGGCCGGAGACCAGGATGCAGAGCCTGGAGCAGAGCAGCCTTTTATGCCGTGTCCCCAGAGCCCTGTGGGCCACAAACATTCCTTGTTCGTGAAACATCCAGACTCCTGGGAGTGGCCATTTGTGAGGCCTTGCTCCTGATATGGTCCCTGCCTCTTTCATCTCAAATGTTATTCTCCCACTTGGTACAACTCAGAGTCGTGCCATCAGTCTTAGAATCTCTTGTGGATGGAATGGACATTTATATCATCAAGCTCGATACCCCAGAAATGCCTTCTACATCTTCTCTGGACAACCTGTTCCATTATCTCACCCCTCTCAGAGGAAAAGCTTCCTTCCCAATATCTAATCAAAATACACCTGATTTCATTTTTGAGTAAGTAGGCTTTGCCCCATCCCTACCCACCCTAAGCAATTATCCTCCTCTTTCTTAAGTGAATGTCACCTGGTAGCCTCCTCTCCT